>NC_054539.1:24529433-24701933 GCF_017654505.1 Polyodon spathula
TGAACACAAACACAATTGAAAAAGATTCTTATTTGTATCTATTTGGTGATTTTTGTATTTCCCAACGCGGGAACTAAGGTCTTATTAATATTAAAAGTAAATGTATTTGTTTAAATATAAACTGTCTCTGCTTTGTTACGTTTGCTTAGAAATAATATACAGACAAGTGCATATATAATATCATATTCTGTTAATTATAGTCTTTCGTTGTGTTTTTTTTTTTTTTTTTCCTCAGCAAAATGGTAATCCTACTCTTCATATATTATTTAAAACATTAATTCGGCAATACGTATAATAAAACTGCCATATTGCATGTAATAAATCGGGAGTGGGGGGGAGGGGGTAGAATTTTCGGGGAAAACCTGATTGCTATCTTTTAAATCGTTGACCGGTAACATACCTGTAAGTCATTATAGCAATGGTACTTGGCGCGTGATTATCCTTTCCGTGTGTTTCTAAAAAAAAAAATACATTGTAATCAGCCACACACTCTGGGCTACCAGTTAGTCAAGGTGACACCTCCTGCGGAAAGACCGGCGTCAAGTGCCTTACATTTTTGTACATACGACTGACGTTTTCACAGCGGGTTCCTGCAAGAAAATACAGTATAATTAATTCAAGAAGCAAAAAAATAACTCTACTGTAAAAATGTAATCTAATACTAGCAATGCAGCTGACTATTGGATAATATGTGGTCATTGTACTTATGTAAAGTGTTCAAACCATTTCCTTTGAAAGCATTAACATATTAAGCAATTATTAATAGCATATTTTAAAAAAATCTCTTATTAAACAGTTTAAACAGTATTGGTTTAGGAACCTCTTCACTGTGCTTTAGAGATTGACTCCAGGCCATGGGGAGCAATGAGGGCCTGACAGAATGGTCCAGTTTTTTTTTTTCCAAGATAGTTTTTGTATATTTACAGTTTATTTACAGTGGAGTTGTATCTCAACATGGTCATGGTCATCTTGTATCTCAACATGCTCATGCCGTTTAATAATAATGGCCTTTTTACTATATGTCATCCTGTTTTTATTTGGATTTCTGAGACAAAGACATGATTCTTTATCAAATAACACCTTTTTTTTTCAAGTCCTCCAACACATATTTTAATGAGAATAACTGGTGATAAAACATTACTTTTATAATCTTACCCACCTTTGATTGGAAAATTATAGGAGCAACACTTTCATTTTATCATTTAATTTGACCAGTTTCCTGTGATTGTTAACATCAAAACAACAAGCACCTGGGTTGAAGGAGACAATGTTTCGATCCTGCATATGTGTATGATGCATGAAAGAATGGGCTTAATGGTTATCAAAATGATTGAAAATAATGTGTGGGATATGGATTAGCATGCATATCCTTGTAAATGAACACAAAAGGGGTTTTCAATACTGGTATAACCATCAATATCCTACCAAATACATTTATTACAATAAGGTATTAAACTACTTACTGGATGCGTGCAGTCTTATTATGACCAATGTTTTTGACTGTTAAACTTAAAAAAAATGCTTCTGCTAATCTTAAAGTAGTTTCTGTGGCACAGAAACGCTACTCATTGTGACAGGGTGAAAACTATTCTCTATTTTTTTTTTTTTTTTTTAAGCAAAAAATGTCCATCCAGATTTGTTATGCAAGCTTTGAAACCAACATTTAGCAACTATATACTGGTCTGCCCCAGTGTGACCTTGAAATCATGCTGCAGTTTGCCATTTTCCTGATGTGTTTTATCTCTCAGTGGGAAAGGCAGCTGAGGTCAGAACTAACACGTGATGCAATGCAGTAATCCTTATTTGACAGTCCTTCATTAAAGCACTGTGTATTGTTATTAAAAGTATGTCCTCGGCTCAAATACATTAGAACCATGCTCTAGTGTACAAAAGGAGACACCTGTAGTATTTGAGTCAACTCACTGTTACTGTTTTTTTTATTTCTGCTGAACCATGTTGCTGGACACTACAGTGTAGGTGTGAAAGAGTAGTGTCGCTGGCAAGGCTGCTCACTGGTAGGAGAGAGACTCAGAGACAGAGAGCTGCAGTTAAAGCACATGTGTATGTTCACAAACTAAACAAAAAAACACTGAAACAGATAAACAAGGTACAGTACCGTGAAAAAGTATTTGCCCCCTGTCTGATTTTCTGCATTTTTTGGACACTGAATGTTATCAAATCTTCAACCAAAATCAAATATTAGATAAAAGGGACCCCGAGTGAACAAATAACATAAGATTTTGATACTTCATTTATTTATTAAAGAAAGTTATGCAACACCAAAAAGTGTGAAAAAGTAATCACCCCGTTAGACTCAATAATTGGTTATGCCACCTTTAGCAGCAATAACTGCAACCAGGCGCTTCCTGTAGTTATTGATCAGTCTCTCGCAGCACCGTGGAGGAATGTTGGCCCACTCCTTCATGCAGAACTGCTTCAACTCAATGACATTTGTGGGTTTTCGAGCATAAACTGCTTGTTTCAGATCCTGCCACAACTTGTCAATGGGGTTTAGGTCTGGACTTTGACTAGGCCATTCCAAAACTTAAAATTTCTTGTTCTTCAACCATTCTGGTGTAGACTTGCTTGTGTGTTTCAGATCATTGTCTTCCTGCATGACCCAGCTGCACTTCAGCTTCAGCTCATGGATGGATGGCCTGATATTCTCCTCTGGAATTCTCTGATACAGAGCAGAATTCATGGTTCCTTCAATGATGGCAAGTCGTCTAGGTCCTGATGCAGCAAAGCATCCCCAAGTCATGACACTACCACCACCATGCTTGAACGTTGGTATGAGGTTCTTACTATGGAATACAGTGTTTGGACAAAAAGTTCCACTTTTGACTCATCTGTCTATAGAACATTGTTCCAGAACTCTTGAGGATCATCCAAGGTGCTTTTTGGCAAACTTGAGATGAGCAGTGGTTTCAGCCTTGCTACTCTGCCATGAATCCCATTTTTGCTCAGTGTCTTTCTGATGTTGGAGTCATGAACACTGGCCTTAACCGAGGCGATAGAGGCCTGCAGATCCATGGACGTTATTCTAGGGTTCTTTGTGACTTTCTGGACGATTTTACGTCTTGCTCTTGGAGAGATTTTGGCAGGACGGCCACTCCTGGGAAGATTCACTATTGTCCCAAACTTTCTCCATTTGGACAATATGGCTCTGACTGTGCTTTAGAAATAGCTTTGTAACTCTTACTAGACTGATAGCCATCAAAAACCTTCAGGAATTTCTTTTGATCGTGGCAAGATGTGCCTCTAGAACCTGTGTGCTGACAACTTCACTCTCATGGTAAGAGCCAAAGTTAATCAGATTTATATTGGGCAGGGCTGGCCCAAATCAGGCCTGATTGTTAACCAAAGTATTCAAACAGCTCACCCTAATTATCCCTTTAATTGGGTTGAGTTAACTAGGGGGGGCAATAACTTTTTCACACCTGAAGATTGCATGTTTGGTTACCTTGCAACTTTGGTGTCATTTCAAAAATGTGCAAAAATGCAGAAAATCAGACGGGGCAAATGCTTTTTCATGCACTGTACATGGGCCCAAAATAAAAGGTTTAAACAAAAAATCAGACATAGTTAAACAAAGAACACCTTACAATTTAAGACTGAACAGCCACCTTCACCGAAACACCTACAAACTCCTCTCAAAAAAAGGATCTTGCTCGCTTTATATACCATGTGGCTGGGACTTGATTGACAATTATTTAATTAAGACCCAGCCACATTCTATACATGGATTTGGCAGAGATGGAATTAATCTTACCAGTGCCAAACTCAAAATAATGAATGTTTTTTTATTTTTATTTTTAACTATATATATATATATATATATATATATATATATATATATATATATATATATATATATACACACACACACACACACACACACACACACACACACACTGGTCTACCCTGTCACAAAATGTGGTTGCTCTTTAATTTGGCTATATTTTAACACGTATAGCAGAAGGAATATGAAAAAGTTCAGTCTGTCAATAATCATATAAATGTAGCGCAATATGCTTAAAAATGTTTGCTAGTGAAGCAAAATCAAACAGATTGATTGCCTGTAAGGATTGTGAATAGCAGGGCACATGCAGTAAAAATGTCAGCTGTTGCAACTTGCCCATGTTAAAACCAGTCCTGAATTGAATAATAAAGAGTTGTGTATACCTTAGGCATGTAATAACATGGTATCTCATTGTTTTTTGGCCTGATATACTCTTATGTACAGTACTGTGCAAAAGTTTTAGGCAGGTGTGAAAAAATGCTGTAAAGTAAGAATGCTTTCAAAAATAGACATGTTAATAGATTATATTGATCAATTAACTAAATGCAAAGTGAGTGAACAGAAGAAAGATCTAAATCAAATCCATATTTGGTGTGACCACCCTTTGTCTTCAAAACAGCATCAATTCTTCTAGGTACACTTGCAGAAAGTCAGGGATTTTGTAGGCATATAGTCAGGTGTATGATTAAACAATTATAACAAACAGGTGCTAATGATCATCAATTCAATATGTAGGTTGAAATACAATCATTAACTGAAACAGAAACAGCTGTGTAGGAGGAATAAAACTGGGTGAGGAACAGCCAAACTCAGCTAACAAGCTGAGGTTGCTGAAGACAGTTTACTGTCAAAAGTTACACACCATGGCAAGACTGAGCACAGCAACAAGACACAAGGTAGTTATACTGCATCAGCAAGGTCTCTCCCAGGCAGAAATTTCAAGGCAGACAGGGGTTTCCAGTTGTGCTGTCCAAGCTCTTTTGAAGAATCACAAAGAAACAGGCAACGCTGAGGACCGTAGATGCAGTGGTTGGCCAAGGAAACTTATTGCAGCAGATGAAAGACACATCATGCTTACTTCCCTTCGCAATCAGAAGATGTCCAGCAATGCCATCAGCTCAGAATTGGCAGCAGTGGGACCCTGGTACACCCATCTACTGTCCAGAGAAGTCTGGTCAGAAGTGGCCTTCATGGAAGACTTGTGGCCAAAAAGCCATACCTCCGACGTGGAAACAAGGCCAAGCAACTCAACTATGCATGAAAACACAGGAACTGGGGTGCAGAAAAATGGCAGCAGGTGCTCTGGACTGATGAGTCAAAATTTGAAATATTTGGCTGTAGCAGAAGGCAGTTTGTTCGCCGAAGGGCTGGAGAGCGGTACACGAATGAGTGTCTGCAGTCAACAGTGAAGCATGATGGAGGTTCCTTGCAAGTCTGGGGCTGCATTTCTGCAAATGTAGTTGGGGATTTGGTCAGAATTAATGGTCTCGTCAATGCTGAGAAGTACAGGCAGATACTTATCCATCATGCAATACCATCAGGGAGGCATCTGATTGGCCCCAAATTTATTCTGCAGCATGACAACGATCCCAAACATACAGTGAAAGTCATTAAGAACTATCTTCAGCGTAAAGAAGAACAAGGAGTCCTGGAAGTTATGGTACGACCCCCACGGAGCCCTGATCTCAACATCATTGAGTCTGTCTGGGATTACATGAAGAGAGAGAAGCAACTGAGGCTGCCTAAATCCACAGAAGAACTGTGGTTAGTTCTCCAAGATGTTTGGGCCAACCTACCTGCTGAGTTCCTTCAAAAACTGTGTGCAAGTGTACCTAGAAGAATTGATGATGTTTTGAAGGCAAAGTGTGGTCACACCAAATATTGATTTGATGTAGATTTTTCTTCTGTTCACTCACTTTGCATTTTGTTAATTGATAAATATAAACTATTAACATGTCTATTTTTGAAAGCATTCTTTACAGCATTTTTTCACACCTGCCTAAAACTTTTGCACAGTACTGTATCTATATATATATATATACACACACACACAATTTATTCACCTCAAAAAATGTCCTGTGCTTCTACACTTGCTTCAAAATAGAACCTATAGCGTTCTTATAGAGGTATCAAATATTTACAAACAATTTCTTATCAGTGGTGATCTTAATCCACTTACATTGTCATTCATTGGATTAAAGCTTGAATGCTTTCAAAAATTTAAAGACCACAATTCAAGTTGGATTGGATTGAAGGTTTGATGAAAGAATCTGTTGCCTTTGTGAACATGGGCTTGGTAAAGAGTTATGGATGGAAACCATGAGACTGTTTGTTGTACTATTAATCTAGTTCTTAAACACTGCTGTGCATCTGTGGAATTAGTAGGCCTAACTAAGGCAGGGGCATGATCTGTTGAAATCCACTATTCGGTGGTATTAGACAGTTAGAGCTGTATTTGTTACAATGTGTGTTAGGCTAAAATATACAAAAGAAGAAACACCTATTTAATTTATTTGCTGTAAACACTTGGGTCTATTTATTACTGCATTTTATTTAAAAAAAAAAAAAAAAACCCTGCCATAGTTTATTTATTTATTTATTTTTTTATTAAAGCTGTTTTTCAACTAGGAGCAACACAGCTATTGTGAATGATAAAACACCTGATAAAAATGTTTTAAAAAATAAATAAACAAAAACAATTAAAACATAAAAAAGAGTAAAGACTGGAACTTGGGAACCATGTCATGTTACAAACTATTGAAATGTATAAATGAGGGGCAGGAGTAGTATTTGTGCCCTGGCTGTGTAGCAACTCAAGATTTTCATAGATCAGTCCCACCATTAGCTACTATAGCTCACCCACCAGTTACAAATCAGGCATTATTAAGGATTGCTGTATACCTCAACTGTTTGTTGCTTATCTGTGACTATCACATTATTGAATTCAAAAATTTGGTACAGATTTTAATGGGAAATTATTGTGCATAAGAACCTGTCACAGCCATTGAATAATGTTTAGCTAAGTTAACTTGAGAACTGTAAACATCTGTTATTTAGTAAGAGACAAGTTGTAATTACGAATAATTAGGTAAAGAAAATATGATATGAATGAGGATGAATTCATGAATCAATTATAATTCTTTTTTTTGTCTCATTAGCAGTACCTGTCATTAGTATCATTGTATTGGTTTTCCATATCAAAAACACTTCTTGTTAAAATGTACAGTCTGTCAAAACATCCATTTTATTTATTAAATAGGGCCAATTCCTACAATACCATCTAAATCAAACATGATCTTATCATCCCCATGGCCTGCCAATGTAAGACAACACTGCAAGTGGATATTGGAAATGTAGCACAAAGCCTAGTGAAATTCACATACAATATGTACTGCAGTCCACATATTTTTGTTTAATTTACATGGGGCAGTGTTACAGTGCATGATGTTAATCAGAAATATTTCTACTTCCACTGAATCAGATAAACCAGATAATATAATTCATATTAATTCGCTACACCTGCTATTCCTGTTTAAGCTTTCACTTGGTCTGGAGGTGATGCAACTGCCATTACTATTTCAGTTTTGACATATTTCTCCTGAGTTTCACTGTGAAAGTTTCTTATTGTGAACCACTTAATCTCCAAAACCTAAGAAAGGGAAATTATTAATAACCTGAAGAAGTCTGGTAAGGCCCTCCTCATGCTGTTAAATATCTGAGCCTAAGGCAAAGGCATTTAACATAACAAGAAGGGCCTTATCATACAGTAAAGCCCTCTTTGGAGTATTAGAAAATGGATATGTTATAAAAATAACATTTAAAGTTTTTTCTGTTTTCTTAATTTTGTGATTTTATGTAATTTTTGTTGCTAATGAATACAAATAAGTAATGCAATTTGCTCAGAATTCCATTTAATCGAAAATTTCTGGCATTTGTGGCATGACTTGAAGATTGCTGTCCATCAACACTCCCCAATGAACTTGACAGAGCTTGAACAGTTTTGTAAAGAAGAATGGCCAAATATTGCCAAATCTAGGTGTGCAAAGTTGGTAGAGACCTATCCCAACAGATTCACAGCTATAATTGCTGCCAAAGGTGCTTCCACCAAGTATTAAATCAGGGGGTGGAGACTTATCCAATTATGACTTTCAGTTTTGTATTTTTAATATATATATATATATATATATATATATATATATATATATATATATATATATATATATATATATATATATTTTTTTTTTTTCTCAATAAAAAAGTTTTTCCCCTTAACAGTGTGGAGTATGGTGTGTAGATAAGTGAAAAGTCAAGAAAGCGGAAACTGAGGACGGAAGTTCACCTTTTAGCATGACAATGACCCAATGCACACAGCCAAAGCTACACTGGAGTGGCTAAGAAACAAAAAGGTAAATGTCCTTGAGTGGCCCAGTCAGAGCCCTGACCTAAATTCAATCAAAAATTTGTGGCATGACTTGAAGATTGCTGTCTATCAATGCTCCCCTAGGAACTTGACAGAGCTTGAACAGTTTTTTGTAAAGAAGAATGGTCAAATATGGTCAAATCTAGGTGTGCAAAGTTGGTAGAGACCTATCCCAACAGATTCACAGCTGTAATTGCTGCCAAGGGTGCTTCCACCAAGTATTAACTCAGGGGGGTGGAGATTTATCCAATTATGATCGTTCAGTTTTGTATATTTAATATATATATTTTTTTTCTCAATAAAAACTTTTTTCCCCCTTAACAGTGTGGAGTATGGTGTGTAGATAAGTGCATTTAAATGCATGAAACTCTGAGGCACTGACACAACAAAATGTGAAAAAAGTTCAAGGGGTGTAGACTTTCTATAGGCACTATATATATATATATATATATATATATATATATATATATATATATATATATATATATATATATATATATATATATATATATATGGACATTTATTTTACACATCAAAACAAGAACATGTAAATAAATAAAAATCTGAACAGACATTGGTTTACAACATCCATATTTATAAAACTGAAACGATAACAATACATTTTTAACTTTTCACCAGCAATCACTTTATTATCAGATGAGCAAAAGCAACTGAACAATGTAGACAAAATAACTTAGAAGAAACCATCCTATAGAAGCGCACAGCAGAAGAAGTTATAACAAGTCTAATTTCTTTCTTTTTTTTGACAATAGGGTATTCCATTAGCCTGACTCTGTTCACAATCAGCACAGATAATGCACTTTTCCATGCCACATTTCTGCACAGGGCACAGCTGTCTGAAGTTGCATTTTTATTGCACGTGCCAACCTGGCATTGGCGTCTCTTGAAGCTCCAGCAGACTTGCCAGCTTCAGCTACATGATGTACATGCTTAGCAGTCTCCCTCTAATCCAAAGGTTTCTTATGAAGTTCCTATGCTAACTGTAAAATATATTCTCTCCTTGGTAAATTCTTCTCCATGCATTCTTTGTAAGATACCCAGGAGTTGATGGCTACTAGGTCCAATACATTGTAAAACACTTGAAAAGGCCACCATCAGGAGACAGCTTTCACAGAATACTTCCGTGCTATCTGAACCAAAAGATCAACTCTGTATTTTGTTGCATTGTAAAACTTCACGGTCTCTGGTATTTATTTTCACTAGTCCCAATGCTAATCGACTGACCAAAGCTGTGCAGCTGGCAAGCAGGCACCAGCCTTTCAAAAGGCTGATTGAAAAACAAGAGATTATCAGTCATTCACTCAGGCAGAGAGTAGAGACTAATCTAATTACAGCTAAACACATTGCCGACTGGTAAATAAAAATAATAAAGTAGAATACCATTCTGTATAATCAAAATTCAATTGTTTTCTCTGTGGCCATCAATGTGACTGCTCCCGGGGCTTTTAGGTATAATGTAATATATTTCCTTTATTTCTGCATCCCCGCGTTTCATGCTTTGTGAGAATATTTAATACATATGGACAGAAAGGTACATGAACGCACAGTCCTATATGTGTCACACGACTGGAGAAAATTATATTTTAAAACCACGGGGCTTCTAGTGTTAAAGAGCTTCATGAAGAAATGAGCCCTTTAGATGTAGATCGCACAGTCTCACTGGCATGAGACCGTTTCTTATGGCCCTATATGCAACTGTATATTGAGCTTTATATAACTCAAGTGTGCCTTTGTGTAATGCAAAAGAAATCGAACCATGAAACCAGGGCCCCATTGACTAACGTTGTGACGACATATCGGTTTGAAATTGTCTCCATCGACTTTTGCCATTTTGACAATGCAAAGGGAATTCCGAGTACATTCTTGCAATTTTTGATCATTTCAACAGATTTTCCCAGGCCTATGCAACCACCTCCAAAGCTGGAAAAGTAGTATTAGGCAAGATAGTTAAGTACTGTGGAATGGCAGGATAGCAAACAACTCCATATCACCCCCAGGGCAGTGGCCAAGTTGAACTCTTTAAAATAACTTTATTGCAAATGTTGAAGACCCTGTCGGAGAAACAGAAATGAAACATGAAGGAGTCACTGAACAACATGGTTCATGCCAGTATTTATACATGGTGTGAAGTGACTGGATTCTCATCCTTTTACCTTCTTTGTTTTAGATCACCAAGACTCCCCATTGATCTTGTCTTTGACCTAAACCCTGAAATCACTACCAGTAATTATCGTAAGTAGATAAAAGGCAGCAGGGGGTGCGAGAAGCATAACTGATAATAACTGAAAATGCTCACAAGGCTGCTGAGATGCTCCCCTAGGACCAGTTGTGTTTTCGCTCTAGCTGACTCTTTTCCTATAAAAATTCACTAAAAATTATTTTTTATAGCAGCATTTTGGAAATGGTGTTCTTTTTTCAGAACACTCTGGGGAACATTATAAAGTACTTCAGAGACCATGTAAACTTTTTGCTTTTTTTAAACACAAGATTTCCTTTTTTCCTTTTTTAAGTTAATTATTATTATTATTTTTATTATATATTTTGCTTAGAGATACATGTATAAAAACAAAAACAAATTACTCTGTGACCCAAAGGACCTTGCAATACTTGTGTGGGCAGATTAGAAGACATTGTTTCACCTGAGTGATTGCAATGACATAATACACATTTATTATCTGGGCCTTTATAAACAATAATCAACACTACTCTTGATTTATTTTCTCAAAATAAATATTTATAAATAAAATAATAGTTATTAATTTCATTATTTTCAGTAATAAGGAAAAAACCAAATACATTTAGTTCATGAAATATTATATGCTTATATCCACTTGTTTCTTGATGTTTATAAAGGTTGTAAAAACATATATATTAAAACACATCAGACAGAATAAATGTTCTAATATAATTATAAGTTAAATACATCAGATTTACAGTGTTTCCCCTTTTTAGCTCTAAACATATTCCTCTGATGTTTTGTTTATGCTTATATCTCTGCCTGGGTGATGTAAACTGTCTTTTGGACACCAAATTCCCCTCTCAGTGACATCACACAAAAAAAAAACATCAGGATGTGAATGTCACTCCCCTATGCAATGGTAAGTGTTTCAAACCTGTACTGCAAAGTACGATGGTCCTGTAAGTGCTTTTTATTGTGTTTATCGATTGCTGTATTAGACTCCCACTTCAGTATGCTCGTGTTAACATGATCCCGGTCCTTATAGGGTAAAAGGTTTTATGATGTGATGTGTTCTGTGTGAAATTTGTTTTTTAAACGTATTAGTGAACAACCTTTTTCATCTGAAAATAAAGAAAATTACTTATTTTGTAACACACACTATTATGCTAAACTCTTACCATAACCTGACAACCACTCTATCCAAGATGACGTCCAAGAGAATCTCACTAATGAGGTCAGTTCACTTTTTAAAACAACAGGCATGGACAGTTCAGCATACAAACAGTAAGTTAAGAAATCAATTTCCTCAATTACCCCAATTCTAATCTTTCCCCTTATCAAATGTGTCTTCCGAAGTTAATAAATTATGAAATAAGCAATTCAGAATATATAATCGTTCGGGTAACTAGGAAACGCATTTCGTAGGAGATGTGCACCTCTCCATTGAAATAGCATTTATGCCAATGTGTATCAAAGACCAGTAACAAGATTTTTATTATTAACTTTTTTTCTTTTACCAAACCCGATCTACACCTTTTAAGCCAAACCATACAACAGGAAAGTATTACATGTTCTGTTTCTCACAGATTTAATTTTAACAGTAGAACTACCGGGCGTACATACATACCTAGAACTACAGCAGTAGTCTTTTTTATGTTATATTAAAACTACTGCAGTGTTGCAAGCTATGAAACTGTTCTGTGTTAAATGTAGTCAAAACACTGTGTTTATTTTAACATACCAAACATAGTGCTTACCTTAAATTCTGATTTCCTCACTTGTATTTCCCATAATTTCTGTGTAAATCAGATGTTCCCCCATCTTGCCTGTGATATTTGGAGCGTAAAAACCTTGGTTTGCGAAAAATTTTGCATTTTAATATTGTTTGTTTTCCTTCAGGATATTGTCTGTGACACAGTTTTTGCAGCCTGCTTGTTACACGTGAAGGAAAACTGTTACAGGGGGACTTATGATTGCAAATGCTGGGCTATAAAACAGACCACCTTTTTTATGAATCTGTTTAAGCAATTAAAGTGTGCATCAATTTTATATGGAGGATATTCCATGCCAAAATTATAAATAAATAAATTGACAAAATGAAAATTAAATGCAAAAGCATTATTTATGGAGCAGTATTTGTCATTCACAATACAATAGTTATAATTTATACAAGCTCTTTTTTTGTGTTATTCACACCCCCATTCTAGGTGGCATTACCACAATCACTAATCCTGCATGTGGTTTTCTACGCCCCTTTTGCACTGGTGGCGCTCTTCCATTGTTTTGAAGATGGGTCTGCTCCAGCGCAGCACCTTTTAGAATACTTTCAACACATTGAGGCCTATTTTGTCTAATTCAGCAATTGGGCCAAAAATGTTCCTCATATGGTATCTTTTCTCATAATATAAGGTTTGTGCTATCCATCGTCACTGCTGTTTTTTAAAACTATACAGTAGGAACACTGGAAGCATAAATGTGAGCAGTACAGTTACAACTATATATAGATCACACTTTACAGAATATACGTCTTCTCTCCATCACTACTGTGGTTGTTAAATAAAAACTAGGTGACAGCAAGCATTCTTTAAAAGAAACGGCATACATACTGTACTGTTGTAAAAACATACACTATACCCTATCAAACAATGTAGGTAACAAAAACCAAATCTTTCTTTTAGTTATACCCCAGGAATATAATTGTTTTAGTGGGGTAGTGATGGTATTATTGGAGTAATAGACTTTAATTTTGGTTTGCCTTTGAAATGTAACAAGACATTATTTAGCAAGTGAAAACAAAACAGCTGTGATAGATTGCATGCTGCTTGACACATATAGGGCAAAACATACCCCCACACAAACCACTAAAGAGTTCCAAAATGTTTTAATGAATGCTGTCAATAAATACATATGAATGAATTTATTCTGAAGAAATAATATGACAACAGTATAATTGAGGCACAGGCAAAGCAGTCTCTGGTGTGCTGCCCAGGTATTTATTTCTAGATCTCAGGTGTCATTTTACATAAGGTCTTTTCACAAATGCAGTACAACCTGTCTTGCAGTTTCCTTCCAGCAGGCTTTCACCATTAAATAAAAGCATGCACCATTGGTTTAGATTTACAACCCACTTGGTCACAAGTTAAAAAGGTATATACAGTATGTTAAATGCTTCCAATTGTTCCTGTTGATCCTGCGTAGGGGTGGGTGAACAAAGAGTGGTTCATAATAACAATTAAGTGATTTTGCTGCCAAAGTAACAAAGTCCTACATGGAACATGTTCTCTTTAACCATTAAAACACTCTGAAAACCCAGCAGTTATTATATTCAATCGAGACCCTGGTTTTCATTCTCAGTCAAATCACACCTTCCTTGATGTTGCTGTTTTTACACTACTTAAGGGACCTTCAGTTCAGTTAACCTGCATGACAAATATGTATAGCTGCTATAAATTCTCTTTCGCCCCATATAACAAACAAATCTAAGTTTGTGATATACTGTATGTACATAGAGGAGCTTCAAACATTGTATGTAAAGATTGAATACTGTCCACTTATCTTTTATGAAGTTATGTTCTGCAATTCTATATTTACAGTTTTGGTGGATGTATGTCACTAACTTTTTAAATTCTGTTATACAATTTACATTAAGCAATTAGTGTCTAATGTGAAAGACTTTTGTAAAATACAGTGTTCCAAATACAATGTACTTCAACACTGATTGACTAGTCACCTTTTGTTATATATATATACACAGTGGCTTGCAAAAGTTTTCAGACCCCTGACCAATTCTCTCATATTACTGAATTACAAATGGTACATTGAAATTTCGTTCTGTTTGATATTTTATTTTAAAACACTTAAGCTCAAAATCAATTATTGTAAGGTGACATTGGTCTTATGTTGGGAAATATTTTCAAGAAAAATAAAAAACTTAAATATCTTGCTTGCATAAGTATTCAACCCCCACACATTGATATTTGGTAGAGCCACATTTCCCTGCAATAACAGCTTTAAGTCTTTTGAGGTAAGTACGTACCAGCTTTGCACACAGTGTCGGAGTGATTTTGGTCAATTCTTCTTGGCAGATTTGCTCCAGGTCATTCAGGTTGGTTGGACGACGCTTGTGGACCGCAGTTTTCAAATAGTGCCACAGATTCTCAATGGGATTGAGATCAGGACTTTCACTGGGCCACTGTAGGACATTCACCTTTTTGTTCTTGAGCCACTCCAATGTTGCTTTGGCCTTGTGCTTGGGATCATTGTCCTCCCAAGCTTCAGTTTTTTAGTGGACTGAAGCAGGTTCTCTTGCAGTATTTTCCTGTATTTTGCTCCATCCATTCTTCCTTCAATTGTAACAAGATGCTCAGTCCCTGCTGATGAGAAGCATCCCCACAGCATACTTCATAGTAGGCATGGTGTGTCTTGAGGCATGGGCACTGTTAGGTTTGCGCCACACATAGCGCTTTGAGTTTTGGCCAAAAACCTCTATCTTGGTCTCATCTGACCACAAAACCTTTTCCCACATCACAGCTGGGTCACTCTCATGTTTTCTGGCAAACTCCAGACGTGCTTTCAGATGGTACTTTTTGAGTAATGGCTTCTTTCTTGCCACCCTCCCATACAGGCCAGTGTTATGCAGAGCTCTTGATATGGTTGACTTGTGCACCATTACTCCACTCCCAGCCACTGAACTCTGTAGCTCCTTCAAAGTGATTGTTGGCCTCTCTGTGGCTTCTCTCACGTCTGCTTCTTGTTTGAGCGCTGAGTTTTGAGGGACAACCTTTTCTTGGCAGTGCCTGGGTGGTGTGATGCAGCTTCCACTTCCTGATTATTGATCCAACTGTACTCACTGGGATATCCAAACACTTGGATATTATTTTGTACCCTTTCCCTAATCTATGCATTTGTATTACTTTATCTCTAACTTCTGAAGAATGCTATTTGGTCTTCATTTTCCTTCAGATTCACAGCCTTACCAATGATCCTTCAACAGTGGGGTTTTTATCCAGAAAATGTGACAGCAACTTTAATGGTTCACAGGTGGAGGCCAATGGTGAGGTAATTGTGTCGGTGCAAACTGGGAGCTTCCACAACACAGGGGTTGAATACTTATGCAAGCAAGATATTTCTGTTTTTTTATTTTCTTAAAAATATTTCCCAACATAAAACTAATGTCACCTTACAATAATTGATTCTGAGTTTTGGTGTTTAAAAATAAAACATCAAACAGAACGAAATTTCAATGTACCATTTGTAATTCAGTAATATGAGAGAATTGGTCAGGGGTCTGAATACTTTTGTAAGCACTGTATATATGTTATGCATTCTGAGAGGATATGCATATGTTATGCATTCTGTCCCAGTACAGAATTCCTTCAACATTTATTTAGATTGGAAGTTTCCATTTGTAACAAAGCAATAAGTTATCTGGAAGTTCATCAAGAGATAGATTAATTGTAGGGTACTTCATATCTGTCAGTGGGTTGGGTTGAATTCATGTACCGGCGTTCTTAGAATCCCAAGTGCATAGTGATACATGCCTCTATGCCATGTGTTTCCTCAGAACGGAAACACAGAGAGCAAGTCTTCATACTCTCTAAGGCATTCCTAATTGTAAGGAAACTAAACAATATGTCATTCACCCAGAGCTTAGCCCTGTAATAAATTGTAGTGCAGTGCCATTTATCTACTTGTTTGTAATATATCTAGCACTTTCAAACACTTACATAAAATTGTAAAGTTGTTTAACTCAACATTGATTTATGGGATCTGGGTCTTTCATACATAGATAAGCATTATATTTGATTAAGCCCCCAGTTGTCAATTATAATTGAAGCTTCTGTTGTACAGCAGATGTACAATCAAATGTTATATTGGGTGCTTATTACTCAATGCAAACAAAATGCAAGTGTGTAACCTCTGTATATAATCTTTGGACAGGAAAGTCGACTGGGGCTATTTTAATGATCCATACTCATCAGGTGACTGATGAGTCCAGGTGGGGAATTCCCAGACTGGGCCGAGATTCCAGGAATTGCTAGCTTGGTAACTTTCATTGCCTGGGTTTGTAAGATAAAAAGTTAAGATAGACAAGTGGAACAAAATAGTTTCACACCAATGAGGCATCATTCAAATTGGGCATGTGTATGGTTTACAAGGCTTACAGCTATCATCCATAACTTAAAAATGTTCAGTCAGTAAAAGGTACTGTAAAACTAAGTTAAGTAGACAAACATTTTAAAGTTTTACCTTATTGTTTACAACTAGTCAGTATGGCTTCTTTTTTTTGCCTGATTTATAGTTACAGTATTACATTCATGTTACTCACTCTACCTTCCTGACACCCCTCTATCTGGGATTATGACCTGTTTTGTTTACAATGGGAAAAAAGATGGCTCTACTGTAATGTCTTTAAAGAGTTGTGACACTCATTTTTTTGTTTCTTGCTGGATACCTAGCAAGTATAAAATATATATTTAAAACATATTGCGATATGTCTAAAAGCTAGAAGTTCATCCTTAAAGGATACCGAAACAAGCAGACATTTTATTTTTTTATAAAATCCTTCACTATTGCCATTTTTAGTTTGATACAGGGGGTGTCTGGCTTACATCAAAACCGCGTTTAACCCTTTAAGATACAAGGGACATATGTGTCCAACAATTAAAATGATGCTAACATTCTTATTTTTACAATGGGGTGCTATGACAAGGCGGAAGCCCTGCATATGTAAATAGTGTGCTTGCATATTGTATTTAAATTTGACAGGGATTGGGGTTAATTCAATCCCTGCCAAATACACGTGTGGAATGTGGCTGGGTCTTGATTAATTAATTGATCATCAATCAAGTCCCAGCCACATGGTACATAAAGGGAGCAAGATTCTTTGTTTGGGGAGAGATGGTTCAGTGAAGGTGAATGACCAACCTCAACAAGGAGTTTGAAACTGTTTTTGTGAAGATGACTGCTCTGTCTAAAACAGTAAGGTGTGGGGGAGTCCCGAGTGGCGCATCCAGTAAATGTGCTCCGCGTGGAGTGCAAGATGCACCCTATAGTCTGGATGTTGCCGGTTCAAGTCCAGGCTATTCCTTTGCCAACCAAGGATGCAAGATTGACTGAGCCACCCAGGGAAAGGAGGGTTAGGTTGGCCAGGGTGTCTTCAGCTTAACCCGCACCAGCAACCCCTGTGGTCTGGCCGGGCACCTGTGGGCTTGTGTGTAAGCTGCCCAGGGCTGCATTGTCCTCCAACTCTGTAGCACTGGGTGGCTGTATGGTGAATCTGCAGTGTGTAAAGAAGCAGGCAGCTGACGGCAGACGCTTCAGAGGACAGTGTGTGTTCGCCTTCGCCCCTCCCAAGTCAGCGTAGCCTAATTGGACATTACTAAATTAGGGAGAAAACAATAAAAAAATAATTGGCAACTACTACACTTAAAAAGAACTAAATAAATAAATAAATAAATAACTGTAAGGTGTGTTTGTTAAAGTCTTTGTAGTGTTTTGTTTAACCTTTTATTTTTGGTCCTTAAACTTTGTATATTTGAATAAAGATTAAAATTTACTGGATCTGGTCACTCAAATTGTCAGTTTCCTCGTGATACCTGATTCACACGCAAATTTATTTTAAGAAGAAGAAACCTTTTAATTCCTTGTGTACATTAAAGAGTAAGTAGCGGGTTTCCAAAAAATATAGCCCTCCACGTCCCCACATGTTGATACAGCTGTTTAAATAACATCTGTAATTTGTATTTTCATTAATAACATCCTGAAAAAAATTCACACTTGTAACTTTAAAGCCTGTTTCAAAGCTCTTTTCAAAATGGCCTGTTCTGAGTACTGTATTTGTAATGTCCACACACCAAAACATATCAGAAAGCCTTTTAGGATACTGGAGTATACAAAAAATGCAGTTTGGTATTATAGCATCCACACTTCTGACAAACCGCACTAACTGTTGCAATCTAATTTAGATCTGGACTCAAGACTACCCCCTGAGGTGGTCTCGAGGCTGGTTCTTGAGTACGGTATTAAATGCAGAGTAGAGTAGACACAAACCGTATTTAGCACTTTTAAGCTGGTTTAAAAGGCAACTAATACAGATTAAAGACACAGGGCCTCATTTGTGAAACAGTGGTAACATGTTTTGCATGCAGTAAGCTCCTTTACTGCATGCTTTGTACACCTGCTGTATTCACTAACCAGTGGCAGGCAACCTAGTGAGTAAGCGCGTGGGTAAAGTACTGCGTTCGAGTCACTTAAATAGAATGAATAATGTTAATGTATGCGAATTACATGACAAAATACCGTGAGGGAGGTATTTGATATGCAAACTATATTCACTTAAGGGCATTAACTTTATTAGGTGCCTCAGTGTGTGTTAAAAGTACAGCTGATTGAAACCAGGCGGTGTCACAGAACCAAAAGACGAGCTGCACAGGAGAGCAAGAAGAGCCAGGAAGTATTTCAGACGAGGCAAACATTACTAAGGATGTGCGAGGAGAAGATAATACCTAGATACAGATTAAGCACAAATCATACTCTCCTTATTTGTAGTGCCACGGAAAATTCACAATATCACGAATTTCACAGAAATCATGTATTTGACAGCCTACTGTGAAAAATATGCATTTTATTTTGCTTAAAGTATTTAATATTACTCTTCACCTCCCCTGTTCATGTCATACTTTTATAAAGTAGAAGCAGCGCTGAGTAGCTGTACACAGTCTGGCGTCAATGCCATGCATTTGGTTACTAAGGCAACGGGGTCAAGTAAATACTGGCTTCATGATTGGTGAATTCTTCATTCTGTACAATGACGTAACATGCAAGTCAGAGGCGGGAAGTTTAAAATGGTTGTTTAGATACTGTTGATGTATTAGTTTGCAGTGTATGATAAATTTTAAAAAAAGCTAAATTAATTAAGATATCGTTCAGAGCTAGATGGTGGGATTTTGTTTTGCTCAACTTTTAATGTGTCTTTGGATCACCTAAGAAAAGGTACTATTGACAAGCATCTTGACAGCACAGTCCACAAAAACAAGAAAACCAAACTCCAAGTTCAGGCTAAACAATTACCAAACAAGCAGGTCACTATTACAGGATTATTTAAAAAGAGCACAGAAAGTGGAGAAAGACGTAATGTCAACACGTTTGAATTAGTGGAAGCGAACATACAAGTACAACAGCTGGTCAATGAAATATTACAGTTTTTTTATGGAAACAAATCCTGAATTGTGGAGCAGTGACACACTCAGACAAGTGTATCCCCCTAAAGAATATTTAAATGGCAAAATTAATGATTCTGAGTCTGTTTGCGTTGTATGCGACGAGGCGACTGATGATCAAGGCATCTGTGTTTTGTACATTATTTTCACCCAACAGAGCTTCACAACTGCTAATTTAGAGGAACTTACTGATTACTTAGTAGATACACTGCATCTTGACTCTAACCAGACAACAGTAGTAGGTCAGGCTGTCATTAAGACAAGTGAAGAATGGCACTGATTTCAACTGTGTGTCTGCCTTTGTAATAAGAGGCAATGTAACAGAGGGAGATACACTAGCTGTTTATGCCTATGCTTGGCCATATAAGATGTTTTATTTTTTAATAATATTATTTTTTAGGTTGATATGCTCCCCGCGGGTTCCAGAGTGTGATAAAGCCATTGGTTGTTGAACATTTTAATTGGTTATTTTTTTATTGTGCTCAGTTCAGTTGATTTCTGTACCTTCAGCCACTCCTAGGTTTTAACATGGAATCAAAATAGATTTAATTAGGAGTTTTTGCCACTGATCAACACAAAATAAGTCCATAATGTCAAAGTGAAAAATAAAATCTACAAATTGTTCTAAATTAATTACAAATACAAAACAGAAAATAATTGATTGCATAAGTATTCACCCCCTTGAGTCAATATTTGGTAGAGGCATCTTTGGCAGCAATTACAGCCACGAGTCTATTTGAATAAGTCTCTACCAGCTTTGCACATCTGGACACTGCAATTTTTGGCCATTCTTCTTTGCAAAATTGCTCAAGCTCCGTCATGTTGGATGGGGACCTTTGGTGAACAGCAATTTTCAACTCTTTCCACATATTCTCAATTGAATTGAGGTCCGGGCTTTGACAGGGCCACTCCGGTACATTGACCGTTTTGTTTTTAAGCCACTCCAGTGTGGCTTTGGCTGTATGTTTGGGGTCATTGTCCTGCTGGAAGATGAATCTTCTCCCAAGTCCCAGGGCTCTTGCAGACTTCAGCAGGTTTTACTCCAGGATTTCTCTGTACTTTGCTGCATCCATTTTGCCCTCTATCTTCATTACCTTTCCAGGCCCTGACGCAGAGAAGCATCCCCATAACATGATGCTGCCACCACCATGCTTCATGGTAGGGCCTGGTGTTCTCAGGAAGATGTGTGGTGTTAGGCTTGAGCCAAACATAGTTCTTAGCATTGAGGCCAAAAAGCTCTATTTTGGTCTCATCGGAATATAGAATCTTCTTCCACTTGGTCTCAGAGTCTCCCACATGCCTTCTGGCAAACTCTAGCCGAGATTTGATGTGAGTTTTTTTCAACAATGAATTTCTTTTTGCCACTCTCCCATAAAGGCCACTTTCTGTGAAGCACCCAGGCTATTGTTGCTGTATGCACAGTGTCTCCCAGCTCAGCCGTGGAAGGCTGTAACTCCTTTAGAGTTGCCATAGGCCTCTTGGCGGCCTCCCTGAGTAGTGCCCTTATCGCCCGGATACTGTGTTTTTGAGGACGGCCTGTTCTAGACAGATTCACAGTTGTGCCATATTCTCTCCATTTCTTAATAATGGACTTTACTGTGCTCTGGGGAATATTCAAATCCTTGAAAATGTTCTCATATCCTACCCCTGATTGGTACTTTATTGGTATTGGTACCTTATTCCGGATTTGCTTTGAATGTTCCTTCGTCTTCATGATATAGTTTTTATTAGGAAATGTACTAACCAACTGTGGGACCTCCCAGAGACAGGTGTATTTAACCTGAAATCATGTAAAACACCTTAATTGCACACAGCTGGACTCCATTCAACTAATTATGTGACTTCTAAAGACAATTGGTTGCACCAGAGCTTATTTAGGTGTGTCATAGCAAAGGGTGTGAATATTTATGCAATCAATTATTTCTGTTTTATATTTGTAATTAATTTAGAACAAGTTGTAGATTTCATTTTTCACTTTGACATTATGGACTTTTTTGTACTGATCAGTGGCAAAAACTCCTAATTAAATCAATTTTGATTCCATGTTGTAACACAATAAAATGTGGAAAAGTCCAAGGGGGGTGAATACTTTTGAGTGCCCCTGTAGATATAGCTTTACACCATTATAGTACAGGTCATCACATCTTCCCCACAGGGTAAATGGAGATTCACAAGTTTTACAAACACATGTCTGCAATTCATTGTTAGTTTATATATATATATATATAATATATATATATCATATTACTTATATCTTATATATAATATATATATATATATATATATATATATATATATATAATTTTTCTTGAACTTAAACCTGCACTAACTCAAAGTATGCCACAAGCAGTGATTGTCTGAATTTATAATTCATTAATAAACACCATAGGCATTTCAAATAATCAGATTGATGGCATTAGGAACTAGAATTGGTCATTTAAAAATAATGTACGTTGACTGATGAATATAGATTGAATTACCATATCAATATCATATTAATTATATGTTAATGATTGAATAATCCAGTTTGTCACCTTGGATAACAATAACGCTAAATAATACTGTGAAACACACTCACCAGTCATTGTTTTGTCTGGTTCAGCGTCAGTGTCGTTATTATTGCTTATTTCCACTTGCTAGCTCCCTGCATAGCCATGCTGCTTCTGTTCCACTTCCCTTCCCCTGCGCACATCATATAGCAACAGGAGGAGTTCCATAGCAACCACTGAAGCAGGCTTCCTGTTTACCAAAACGCTGATATAAAACTTAGAATTATACTGCTTTCCAACAAGTTTGGAGTAAAACGGAACATTGGAGTTTGTTTTGGTGTATGTAAACTAGTTATTTTTTTATTAGTTGTGCAAATTGCTGGAAGGACACTTTAATATCTGAAACAATACATTGGAAATGTGAAATACGCCAACTTATCAAAAGTGCCCAGCCATTTAAAGAAACCACTGGGGCAACCTTGCCCAACACAAAGCAAATAGGCACAACTGTAAAACTGATGGGGGCCAAGGTTGCCCAAAGAAACAACTGGGGCAACCTTAGCCAGAACCAAGCAAATAGGCACAACTGTAAAAACAGAGAGGGTCAAGGTTGCCCGGATTATTTCTATTAACTTGGCTTGTGTTTTTTATGCAAGTTCAATCTGCTTTTATTTTGCCTGAAAAATACAAGCCAAGCCAAGGGCAAGTTTGACACAATTTGATGATAAACTCATCTTGCTGCTGAACTCTACTGAAGGGTTCTCCTAAGAAGTGACAAATGTCCACAGTAGCGAGACATGTAGTGGATGGCAACTGATCATAGTTGTTAACAAAAGTCCTGAAGGCTTGTTGTTCACTGTTTAGAAGTTGGCAGTAGAGAAGACATTGTAACATGGTGTTTGCATAGCAGGAGGTGAGATTAGTGTTGCTCAAGACTCTGATTGAATGCGTGACTGCAACTGTTCCCGCAGAATGTGGTAGCTTTTGTTGTTCCTGAATGTTGGTGATGGTTTGATGTAAGAAATACACATGATCCTTCACCATGGATCCCCTTGTGCATGTTGGTTTCCTTCAAGCTTATCAACTCAGGGCAGTAAAGACTTCTTAGCTTGCTGTACTCTGCAACTGCAGTTGGAAGTCCTTTTATGCAGGTGGGATCAAAGTTTATAAGGTGGATACCACTAACAGAAAGTGCCAAAAAACTTTGTCCACAAGAGAAAATTAAATTCCATCATGAATGTTTTGAGTGTCATGCCCTGGCATTTATGAATGATTGCGTGAGCACCGTTGACTGGTAACTGCTTTCGAACAATGTAGGCCCTGTCCATGACTTCAAACTTTGACCATGAGTGTTCAAAGGTATGCGTGTGTCCATTGTTAAAATTGATGGTTTATGGTTTTCACCATCCTGGGGTTTTCCAGATAATAGGAAACAGCTTGAAGTTTCCTTATTGCACCACTGATGAGAGCAGTGGCAATGTGAATATTTTTCTGAAGCATCAGCTTACGACTTATTTTCATGCATATGCTAGTTTGCAGTTCAGCCAGGCTCCTGGTATAAAGTCCCTTTCTTTAAGCACTGTCCTTCAATGATACAGTATGTTTAACAAAATGTTGTATAACATGACATTGTAATATCAGATTGGAATGCAGCAAAGTAAAAATGTATAACTATATGTAATTACTGTACGACTGGTCCAATTGGTTCGGAGGGCCGTTCCTCATTGAATTTGCGTGCAATTCAGAACTTTGTAAAGCGTGCATTGATCCCATAGAAGAATCAGTGATCAATTGTAATGCAACCCAATGGACTGATTGGTGATAGGTTGATAAAACAACAGTTGGTATTTACATAAAATCCAACAAAACATAACAAAATAAAGAAATTATCAAGCATAGCTGGAGAAGTGACTTGATAAACGATGTGAAATGCAGGAGCAATTAGCTGTTCTAATATGTTACTGATAATAACACACACACATTATGGGAATAGCACAATCCACCTATATTGAGGCAATGTATTGCCGTTTGGATAGGGTAAATGCCTAGTCTGGTAAAAGGGTTAAGATGTGTGAATCTGAGTGGAAATATATATATATATATTCAGGTTAAAGTTATGGCTGCAAAAGTATGTATTTTAATGAAAGTGTCATTCATATCATCTACATTTTTTTCACATTAAAAATGTATTTGTCACACATAAATAAAAGTTTAACCTTCCATTTTATATTTGCAGGTAGTATAGCAGTAAAGTTACAGTTTTTACAAGTAACGAGATGAACAACATTTTGTAAATAATAATCATGCATTATCCCAAATGATTTTGCAAACTTTGGGAGCTTGATCCGTTCATTTAGTACAGAGACAGACATATCAACTCTCCCATATTCACCGGGAGTCTCCATATTTTGGACCCTTCTCCCAGGACAGATTTTCTCCTGTATTCTACTGTTAAACCCCCTTATGTTAGCAAACCTTTAATGTCCACAAAAGTCATGTTCGGCGTGTGGTTACTGCAATCCCCATCTGTACATAGCAGGGCTTAGGACCCAAGAGAGTCCAATGGCAGGCACTCTCGATTTTGTATTTTTAAAAGTTCACAGATATGAGATTTCAGTCTACAAGGCTCCCGGATTTTGAAAACTCAATATTGACAGGTATGCAGAGGTGGCCAAACCGTAGCACTTTTGTAGTTCAAGTGCGACTCCTGGTGAAATGCTGGGTGATGCACGCTTTGCGGCTCGAATGAACTGAAGAAAGAATAATGAAAAAAATCACAAAGAAAGGAAAAATAAACAAAAAGTTTATTGTTTGTGTTGTCTGTATTCATTCATGTATTTATTCTTACTTTTTTCTTGTTCTCTCGCCTGCTTCTTTGGGCCTGCATGTTCACTGCAAGGATATTTCATCACTTGTTGACTTTCGACACCGCTTGCTGGGCATGCGTATTTCAAAGCCGGATGTGCAGTTAAAAGTAAATTTCATAATTTTGAATTGAGTGCTTGTTTGTCTTGTGGAGACAATGGCATTGAGCAAACCCTAAACAAAAGTATGAGGCTTTAAACCAGACTGGGAGAAAGAGTTTGCTTTCACTGAAAACAGTGCCAAGCATGTGTCTCATCTGCAACAAATGGTACACACTGTAGCCTGTATAAGGCAAGCAACCTCAAACATCACGAAAACACATTTTCATCTGAATATCTTCTTGGATCAGGCTTAAGGCAGATGCTGCTTTTGGCATTCAGTAAAGAAGTTTATTTAACCACTCAAGCAAGTTTTCTATCGAAAGCATGGAATGTCGCTCGTGCAAATCAATGAATCTTTTTATAAAACTGGATCCCTTGTTCTTGTGTATATGTCTTGTGGCTGTTGACCACATGTAAATTTTGGCATGCGGCTCGTAGGGTCAGGAAGTTTGGCCACCCCTGATTTAGTATATCGTAAGGTTTTCATGTTTAGGAAGTAGTACTCAAGGAGACAGTGCTGAACTCTCAAAATGTTAGTTTTATTTAAAACTACGCAGAATTCTTGTTAGGGGCCAGAATTCACGGCACCAAAATAATAACCCTGAGTTTTAGTCTTGGCACTTTTACTGCATATTCTCTCTGGTCACAGCTCACACACTTGCTCAGCCATACCCAAAGTTTCTCATTCAAGTTCAGTGCTGGACTGTCTCCAGGCTCATGCACCCCCTTATTATTATATAACCTCCGTCGTTTCTTATCACTGACTCATCAGCCAGTCACATCCATGCACTGCATCCCCCGAAAACAGCAACACACATTGTCCACACTCCCCCTTCCCATGCTAAGTAACGACATGACCCATTCCCCTTACAATACCTGTAACATATAAAAGACCGACAAGACAAACTGAACAGATAACAAGTCCTGCAACAAAGCAATTGTCCAGGTCGTTACGGTATATATTTTTAATTTGAAAATAAAAATACATGAAAGCATGACAACCTTTATGTACAAAAATCTTATATTTATTTTAGTTTCATACAATGTTCAATAGCAGTGTTTATATCTGACAGTGAAAAATTAAATAAATAAATATCAAGGTAGATAAAGAAAGACATACATGTCTATGTATTGATTGATGTGTTTATTTCAATATTTATTAATGTATTGTAACGGCGAGTCCTGAGGAGGGCCGGTGAGATGAGCAGGGCCGGAGTGAACGGGAGAACTCGGCCTGTACGTTTCCATCCAGCGAGCTTACCCACGGTCAGGCTGGGGCCCCGCCCCCTTTCATCTAGAGTGTTCTCAGACTGAGGCACCTGGGTTGGGGGATTTCCATACAGCTGTCATTCTGGAACCTTCCAGCAGGGTCTTTTCTGGATTGGTTGGAACGGGCACCGCCTCCCTACAACTCTCCTATAAAAGCTGAGAGTGGGATACCAGGTCGGACTGAGAAAAGGAGAACAGAGCAAAAAAGCAAAAGAGCGAAAAAGTTTGAGAAAGAGAGAAAGCGCTAAAGAGAAGAAAAAAGTGACTTGTAGAAGGGTGAGCTGTGGCTGACAGCAGCTTTGTTAAAGTGATTACTGAGGCTAAAACAAATGCACAGTTTAGCCTTGAAACCTTGTCACTGCCACATTATTTATTTATTTATAGGCTATCCTTCAGCATAGCTAATTGTAGAAATTATTGTTCCTTTTAATCCAGTGGGGACCACAGATAACGTTACTCTCATCAACCTGTATATCGAGAGGAACCGTACTTCCTTTTATATTTTTTTTTATATTTATGTAAAAAAAAAAGATATTTTTTTGCAGGCAAATGTTCTATTTCAGAACATAAACAAATCATTTAATATAAATGATACAGATATCAAAATAAATGCGTTCCCTAGTATATTTCCATGTTGACACAACAAATTAATTGTCATTAAACTTGGATGTCCCTTAATATGCATATGCGTGGGTAAAAGTGAGGTCTGCAAGAATCTGCAAAATAAATTTTAAGAAAAAGGAGATGGACATTTTTATTTCGGCGACTTATTTCTCTCACTGTATGACAGGTTTTGACTTTTTTTTCTGCATTTCACCTAAGTGTTGGGACCTTCAAGTTAAAAGTGAAATGGTGCTTTTGGCTGATTTATTTTTGCTGGGCCAATACTGTGAAAACACATAAACTATCCTATAAAACACTATAACTGCCGTTCCCCTCAATTTTGGGATTAATTAATTCTCACAAAACGTTGTTATATTTTTAAACAGTGACTCGTACAGTTACAGTGTACTCGCACATCCTCAGACAGTCCACGATATATGAAGATTACGAGGCAGGTGTATATGCAACAATTTAGGCTATGTTAATATATTTATATAGTAGGCTATGTTTAAAATAGCTTTAACATATACAAAAGAAAAATATGGAAACCGTAAAGGTCCAATAAAGTAATGTACAGAGTGACAGCTGAGGTGCAGTTATAAATACATGCAATCAAACGACATCACTTTTTTAACATTAAAAAAATGACATTTCGCCAAACCTTTTTGAAATGTAAACGTAAATTTTAATTCTGAGCAAGTGCTTCGCTAACGTTTGATTAATATTATAAAATAAATCAGGGAGATCAAGAACAAAGAAATATTTATTTGATTTGCAGAGTTAAACATTCTCTCACACAACAGTTTTTGAGCTAAGAGTTCTCTTCGCGAGTATAACAGGACTGCAGCCGATCATATACATACATTTGAAAGAGAGCCCTGAAGGGGATTGATGGACTATGTGGGTGCATTGATATAAGGGGTGGTGGGACGGGAATGCATGCCTGTGAGTGGGGGAGCGCAATGTAACAAGCTAGGCAGAGGGAGGGGCCGGGTGAAGAGCATGAATCTTGAAGCTGTGGTGGGAGAAAACCTGATGTTATCTTTTAGAGTTAGACAGGCAGGGACTGTTATTTTGTGTGTGTGTGTGTGTGTGTGTGTGTGTGTGTGTGTGTGTGTGTGTGTGTGTGTGTTACCTGACTGTTTATTAAATCCATTTATGTATCCAGTGTCCGTTATTGTTTATTGCATTTATTGTATTGAACTGTCTTTCTTGAAAAAATAAACAATACATTTGAGACCATAATGCTGCTTCTTTACCTCTACGTTACAGTATAATAATAATAATAATAATAATAATAATAATAATAATAATAATAATAATAATAATAATAATAATAAATTAAGTGTTGCAATATACTGAATACCAGTTTTAATTTTGAATCATTACAAACATACCGACAACAGTTAGTTGTGCAGTGTTTTATTTATTTATTTATTTTTTGGGGCAATATGTAACCAGGTAGGATACATGCATCTCCTTCTCTGAGACTTTAAGACTGTATTGCTGATTATCTAATTGATCAGCTTTCTTCTGGAAAAAAAAACTTGTGTCGCTTCCCAAAGCAATCTGGATGCAGTGTCTCAAGATGCCGACGTTTAGCTTTCGTGAGCCAGTTCACAGCAAATGACAAATGAGGAGGCAGATCATCCTCGAAACCAATGTAAGAAAAACTGAAGTTAATATATTGTGAGGGTGTTTTGTTTGTTTGTTTCTTTCTTTTAGCTGCAAGTATGATTAGACATTTTTCGTTTTGCATCCATTTTAACAGCTGTTTCCAAAGTCACAAGTAATCACCGTTATACTTTATTTTTTTGGTTCATATTTAAAGCAGTAGACTGATAGAACAATACATTGTTTACATATTACTTAAAATGGTTTACTGCAAATTATATTGATTTTTGGATATAAGCAGAAGTTGTATTGTGAAACAAAATCTTAACAGTGTGCAAACGTCATATTTATAAATAAATCAAATCAGCACACAGTACCAAACGAGATTAATCCCAGAAAGTGATGAACATAAAAATGCAAGTATCTGAATTTATTTTGACGAGCACAAAGTATAGAGGATATCGCACTGAAAAAAATGAGACGGTATATACACGAGAAAAGGAAGGTAAACTGCAATATAACTGTAAATCTCTACTAAAATTGTGTTTTATGTATTTATTTATTATTAAAAAATGATGTATATGAATGGCAACATGTTTGAATTAATTTACTTAAGTAATGATCGGTAATGAAATATTTAATAAAATAATTGTACGTAAATGAATTATGCTTTAAATCAAATGTTGAATGGCTGCTGAAGATATGCATTTGGGGATGGTTTTCAGTTTTTTGGAATTAGATCAGCATTACAAATATCACAGCAAGTTAATGTACTGTATCGGTAGGTAAGACTTTATTAAATATTAAAATACACTTTATGGCACAAATGAAACAACAGCTTTTTATGAAGGCGATATATATGTAGTGGAGACCTGGGCTGGTAGACACACTCTTTATTATTTTCCTCAATCTGGTGAGATGCTACGAGGTTCTGTTCCTCGCTATATTGAAGAATAACTCTTCACGTACAAATTAATGTTTTTATTTCAGCATAACTTTATTCTAAATATGATATGTAGACGGTTGAAAATGCGCCGGTCACCCGTGACAACCTGTCCCATACTGGGGTTGGTTGTCACACGATATGGGATTTGTTGTCATGTATGTTCTTGTTTTTACACTAGACAATAATGCAACATTTTTTTTTTTTTTTAATAACATGAAGTTTCTACTGTGTACAATGACAGAAAAAGTTGTATTTTTGCTTTTTATGTGAACATAAAAAGTACAGACCTATATATATATTTGAAATGTTGACCCATGCTTCAAAATAATACCACAGCCTCCACAGAACCAGAGGACAAACAATAATAATTTAAATAAGCATTATATGGTGACATATCCGACATTTTGGTGTAAAAAAGTAGAAAGAAACAATATAAGACTTCTTCCTATAGGATTTACATGTGACAACCAACCCCCAAAACTATGTGACAACCTGCCCCAACCAGACTTTACATGATAATTTAATTCTCTCAGTACTACTGGGAGAACCTACTGGTTATGTTTTTACACCAAAAGAGAGCCAGTATGTGGTTCTATTTAACATGGCCACCAATTCAAACAAACTCGATTACTACTAAGAGTTATAATATAAATAACAAGATATGTAGTTTTTACTTTGGGTATGAAAAAAAAATGAAATATTTGCTAGCCTTTGTTAGATGGAATTGACCTCAAATTACAAGATGGTTGACTTCCAGACAATAGAACACACATTTCAGTGTTAGTATCACCTGCCTGTGCAATCTAGTTTCATAGCTATGAGCACTGTGACAACCAACCTGTGTGACAACAAACCCCGGTCTCCTCTATGTGTTACTGACCAGCTGATTTTCTAAGCAAGTTACATTCCGCCATGTTGTGCAATCGGCATACAGCCTATACACATATCTGGATACGTAAACATACTTTATACTGCTTATTTAAAGTTGGCGACACCAACTCGCTAGAGTCTGCTCTTCAATACGTTTTTAAGTTCTGTCTCACAGCTTCACTTATATTATAACCTCTGTGTGCAAAGATCACAGATTAAGCACTGAGTCACTCATTTGACATCACTCGGTCATTTGATTACATAGCTCATTAGCCCTTCGATGTGCAAATCCTCAACACAGGTTTACATAAACTCTTCAATAAACTCTTCAACCAGTATCCTCTTGAACCAGCTTGGCCAGCTCAAAATCTGTGCTACTTGCTTTATGAGCAGAATAAGCCAGCGCTGGTCATTTCTGGAATTCCTAACAAGACCTGACTTCATTTTACTTTTAGGGTTGATTGCACCAACGAGGATTAACCACTAACCCAGATTAAATCATTGTACCGCTAATTTTAATCCAGGTTTAAAAAGGTGGATTCAATTTAAACCTTTCTTGGAGGTGGTTTAAACTTCGACATAATAGCAGAATACCTGAGGTGGATTGATTTTCAGGATAGAGTTCCACAAAGAAAAATTTGAGAGAATTTTACAGCTATGAGGAATATTGTATATTTGAGTAAAGGCGAAAAGGAATAGAGATTAAAGTTAGTATCATGTTATGTATCAGTTTTTGTGGCTGGCAGCTATTTTGGCTTAAGAGTGGGCGAATAGCCTGGAGACAAGATGGTGCATTCTTTGTGCAAAACAAAGGAATTAGTGGCTGGCAGATCATTTAAATACAGTGTTTTGGCTGTGCAGATGTTTTTTTTTTTTCAATATTTTTATTGTTTTCTCCCTAATTTAATAATGTACAATTATTTTTAGGCTTAGCCCACCGCTACCACCCCTGCACTGACTCGGGAGGGGCGAAGACAAACACACGCTGTCCTCCGAAACGTGTGCCGTCAGCCGCCTGCTTCTTTACACACTGCAGACTAAACCGTGCAGCCACGCAGAGCTACTGCGTTGGAGGACAACGCAGCCCTGGGAAGCTTACAGGCAAGCCCGCAGGCGCCCGGCCAGACCACAGGGGTCACTGGCATGGAGTGAGCCGAGGGCAACCTGGCCAACCTAGCCCCCCACCCCGAGCCGCGCTTGGCCAATTGGGAGCTTCTATTTCAGTCGGCAAAGGAATAGCCTGGACTCGAACTGGCGATGTCCAGACTATAGGATGCATCCTGCACTACATGCGGAGAGCCTTTACTGGATGTGGGAGCCCCCACACCTTACAGTTTTAGATTGAGCAGTCGTCTTCACTAAAACAGTTCCAAACTCCTTGTTGAGGTTGGGCATTCACCTTCACTGAACCATCTCTTCCCAAACAAAGGATCTTGCTCCTTTTATGTACCATGTGGCCAGGACTTGATTGATGATCAATTAATTTATCAAGATCCAGCCACATTCCACATGTGTATTTGGCAGGGATGGAATTAACCCCATCACTGCCAAATTTAAATACAAAATACGCAAGCACACTATTTACATATGCAGGGCTTCCGCCCTGTCATAGCACCTCATTGTAAAAATAAGAATGTTAGCATCATTTTATTTGTCTGACACATGTCCCTTGATATTAAAGGTTTAACCACGGTTTCGATGTACGTTAAGCCAGACACCCCCCTGTATCAAACTAAAAATGGCAGTAGTGAAGGATTTTATTAAAAAAAAAAAAAAGTCTGCTTGTTTCGATATCCTTTAAGGATGAACTTCTAGCCTTCAAACATATTCCAATATATATTTTATACCAGCTAGGTATCCAGAAAGAAACCAATAAATGAGTGTCACAACTTGTTAAAGACACCCTGGTTGACCTAGCCCTCCCTCACCCTGGGTGGTGCTCAGCCAATTGAGCGCCGCCCCCTGGGAGCTCCTGTCCCTGGTTGGCAAAAGAATAGTCTGGAGTTGAACTGGTGACATCCAGACCATAGGGCGCATCCTGGACTCCATGCAGAGTGCCTTTGCTGGATGCACCACTCGGGAGCCGCCTTGGCTGTGCAGATGTTTGATATGACGTGCTTGAATAAAACCTTTGAGTTGTATCCGATTGTGTCATTTTACTATTGATGTTGTTTAAAATGTAACCCTCATAATGACTGCCGGCGGCACTTTGAAGTATGGGTATAACCGCGGCCATTCTAGCGTCAGAATTGTAATAATAACAGAAAATATTGTATTGTAGCAGAAGTAATTTCTATCTGAGCTATTGTTGTTCATTACTGCATTTTATATTCAAAAGCAAAACATTTCAATTAATCTAACAAATCCTGACTAATTTAACTATCATACTAAATTCAACTTTGTATGTAATATTGCCATATACTTCAAACACAACATGTTTGAAACAAAAGCTAAATCTGTAGAGTTAATAGATAAATAAATAAATAAATAAATAAATTAAAAAAATAAAAATAAAACCATTTTGCCTTCATTTTTAAATCCAGAAAACTGGCAACAGGAGACTTCAAATTGGTTTCAATATGTAATTGAAGCTTTGGAAATTTAATGACAGCTGGTCAATAATCGATGCATCGATTAATTGTTGCACCTCTAGTATTGTATGTTAAGTAGTGAATGCAGTGATCTAACTGCAGTGTGTAATTTGGTTCAGTTGGCTATGAGCACACAACCAAGATTTAATTGTTGGCTCTTAGCCAATTTAGCATTCAGAAAAACATTTTGGTGTTGTTTCTCTTTACAATTATTCTGAGAACAGTTAAATCCCAAAGGTAAATGGCTGATATTGAGTTGTAATAAAAAAAAATGTGCATTTATGTGTTCATTATTTAGCAAGCTGCCCTTGGTAGCTCAAAGCTGTTTTTTAGCTCAGAGCTGCTTTGTAAATGTTAAGGAATGCCCACACTTGGGTAATTCATTTGTTCATCTCTCTGGGACATTCATATAGTTTCAAGGTTTTTCTACTAGATTTATAAGGGTTATAAGGGTGCAATTTCTTTTCCTGAACCTAGTACCATAGTCGTGCTTTGGATATGATCCTGCTAATGGTGCAAAATACTTCACATCTTTGATATATATGCTATATAAAATTAATTAAGGTCTTATATGCACTTATAAGAATCTCAACATCTGAATTTAATCTTATCAAGTCCTTTTATTAGGATATCATTTTATGTTAATAATATTTCAAAGTGGCCTTAAAAACACACTTTTCATTCATAACTATATGTATGGAATCCATCTAAAATGTATTTTATCTTCAATGTAATACTTTTCTGTATAGGATACTGGGGTGTGTGACTGGAAGAGCAAAAGGAAACCCTGCATATAAATAAAATGTATTGTTTACGTTTAAGAATAGGTGACTGTTATGATTTAAGTGTATTTTGTGTTTAGTTAAAACACGCTGTTTTGTTTATTATTACTGGTTTATATTGTATCTCCGCTCAGGGATACCAAGCCTGCTCCGCTCAGGGGCTCCTGCCCTGCTTCGCCTTGGGTTGCTGCCTGCTTTGCTTTGCCTGGAGTTGCAGCCTGTCCTGCTTCGCCTGGGGTTGCTGCCTGCTTGCCGTCGCCTGAGGTCACCTGCTCACCGTCACCTGGACTCGCCAGCTTTGCCTCGCTTGGGGTCGATAGCTGGCCACCGCCTGGGGATGCCTGCATGTTACCGCACAAGGAGTTGTGGTGTCCACCAGCAGCAGTCTCGCTGCTGGAGATACTGTGGCCAGAGCCCCAGAAGAGGGAGCTGCCGGTTACGAAGAAGGGGGTGAGGTCAGGAGACCACCTCCACAGGCAGCCTTTTGGCTGCGAGAATTGTCTTGGCCTGGAGGAGCAAGCTTGTGCGTGGTCAGCTTGGCCACTACTAGTGCTGGCATGGGAGGATGACCTATGTGGAAAGGCAGAAGGAAGCGCTGCACATAATAAAAGTGGACAGGGTAAAGTGTTATGACTGTGTTATGATTCAAATGTATTTGTGTTTAGTTAAAACACACCGTTTTGCTTATTTTTATTGGTTTAAATGTGGTTTGTCAGAGGTGCAGAGGCGGTCTGCCAGTCAGCTTGTGAGAATGTGGCTAAAACAGTTGCTATGCATGCAGGAAGCACAGTGTTTGTTTTGAGTCATTTGTGCTTTGTGTGCGAGATTTGTTTTTGTTTAAACTTTTACATTGCTGTGTGAGCGTTGTTTTTGCAAAAATATTTATGTTTATTTCTGTTGCAATAAAAACGGGGCAAGAACACGCCTTTCCCTCGAGTTCCTGCCTGTGTGTTGTCTGTCAGCTTCTGGTCTGGGAACATTACCCTCGGCTACCCTGTCAGTGACTTGCAGATATTGATTCAAATATATGTTGAAATGTCTTGCTTAAATTGAATCATTCGCTACAGGTGAAGATGCTTGTTATGGTACATTATCTGTTGATTGATATTTGCAGTGTACTAGTAAATGTGTGTAACAGTGATGATTCTTGTGTATATAAATATGAAATAACTTCTGTAAAATATTTTTAGTGCAGGGAAGCCTGTATACAAATTCAGTTGAACTTTACTTATTATTTTTCTAAATATTTTAGTTTCTTTACCTTATAGCTTGACTGTTAAAAACATGTAGACAGGTGTTGTGTCACCTCACAAAAACTTACATCACATCTGGTGTATGGCAGCCTTGCTCCAGAAAAAATTATTATGGTTTTAAGATATGTATCATTTGGAACAATGTCATAATGATACACACTGTGGCATATGCAAAGTATGATAACTTGGCCTGGAACTGGAAATGATGCAGATAATGTGAACCAACCAAAATGCTGAAGCAGCAAGATATAGGGTGGCGTTTGCCATTACCACATTAGGGTACTACTCACTTATGGATCTTTCATCCTGTTCCAGTCCATGATCTTGTTCCAAACATGTCCTTAATTATTGATCTGAAGTCCAATTTGTTCCAGCTAGGTTAATGGTTTAATTGAACATAGGTTTTCATTTAACTAATTAATAACCTGGTTGTAACGCTCCTGCACTGAAATGGACTGCCACAAGTGAATATCTTTTTCATCATCAAAATCAATGCTTTGTTTGTTTGGCACAATATGTACTTTTAAAAATCCAAGTGACTAATATATATTGAGATAATTGTTCTGCATTTTAAAATGATTAAACTGCAATAGCTATATTGTTGCTGTAAAAAGCAATTAATAATATGTCTTTACAAAGCAACAATTACACCATGCTGTGTACTTTCTGAATTGTTTTCTGTAGTGTTTTTAATCTGCATTACCATACATGGTTATCTGTAACCTTACCATTTTACTACAAGACTTACAGGTTATAGAAGGAACACTACAGATCTCAAACCTGCCTATGTCTGCCTGTCTCTTCATTTTTGCAATGTTACCTAACTAATTAATTCTCTTTGCTTCTAACGCTTGAGGAGAACCTGTGGTTCTGCAAAAAAAAGAGGATAAAGCATGTGATTATTTCTAAGGCACTAAATGTGTCGTGAATTTTTCTTTCTTTCTTTTGATCAACCGGTCCGAATAATGTAGGTAATTAAAGTCTCAGCTCTGTTTGAAGTGGAACTGGCCAGTCGTCAGTCACTTAATTAAATGATGAAAGAGCATAAACTTTGCCTTTCTTGTGAGATTTAAGTGGTTTTATGGCATATAGCACTACCCTCTAGTGGCAGGTTTAACAGGCCCCCAGGGATAACTAATGTTATATCAAACAACCACAACAGGCCTGTGTGACTGCAGATAAATAATGTTGTTTGTTGAAAAACTTACCACTTACTGTATTGCCCAGCAAGCCGATTCTAACAATTAACTGTACATTTTTTTCCTAGTGCTATAACTTCAATGTCAATTTTCAGTTAAACAACCAATTTCCCTCATCCCTCCCTTGTGCTAAAAATAATGACAGCAATTTAGTTTAAGTTATATTAAAACATTGTTATATTTTGCCAGCATATGTAACATGAAAATCATATATATGGCATACAAAGTTTTTTTATTTCTTTTTTTGCATAAGCCACTAGGCATTTTCCAGAATAGATTTTTTTTTCACACATGTTATAGAGCAGTCTCCTGATTTATATCACTTAATAATGTATGTCTAGTTAAGTCCAAAACCAGAGTGACCTTTCTTCATTGTGTGGTATTATAGTATATTATGTCCAAAAGTTTGTTTTGTTTTATACATCTACATTTTTTAGGTAAGCCTTCCATTTTGAGACAGTAGGTAATGACTGCACAACAATCATACTTGGTAGACCATTTGCTGTTACTGACCATTATTCTTCACTCATGTTATATATGGTGTGAGTATCAGTAGTCTTGGCTACCGGATAAACTCTAGACACAACAGCTTGTTTTTCCTGGCGAGTTGCTATAGTTCCCCATCCCTTCTGCTGTTTGTTGCTTTCTCTCTCTTTGTCCTTCTGTTATGATTCAGATTGGCAAGCCACCATCTTCTCTGATAGTCTGTTGGTGACCCTGGAAAACTAAGTTGCAAGAACAGAAGGGTGTGAACCACAGTCAGTTGGCAGCTCATGTCGATCCCAGCTTCTGATATATAACTGCATATTATGAAGACCTTATGTTATGCATTCATTCACATTTCTGCTAGCAAGGATGTCCTGCTTTGAAAAGTCACATATTGTGTTCAGGGGAGAGTAATGGAAGGCTTCAGTGTACATGGTTCACAGTAGATTGGTCATTATGGTAGATGCTCTCAGAATCTTGAAACTGGAACTAATGCGTAAGCAGTTGTACCACTATTGTAAAATAGTAACAACACAACAAATAAAGCCTTAATCTTTACAGAACATGCTATTTATTTATTTATTTATTTATTTGACCTTAGCTGTCACCTGTATTTCAGTTAAATAGGACCAAACCCAGTCCACAGCGTCCTATGAATTTTGGTTTAATTAAATTCGTAATCATTCAGAAAAAAATAAATAAGTATGGTGATTAATTACTGGTTGAAATCGTAAAAAAAAAAAAAAAAAAGGTTCTTGGAATGGAACACAGAATGTTTTTTTTGGGAAAAACAATTGAGAATCATTCCAAATTTATAACACTATGTAACACAATTTTTGTTTCTGGGTAGTAAGTGTTATTTCCTAATTGCTTATGCCTCAACAGCATAGAAAATGGCTATTATTCCCCACAAACTTTGCTTTTGTGACCAGGACAGTGATATTTTGAAATTTACCTATTTCCAATGAGAAAACGAGCGAATTTGTGTCTTTTCGTTCACATAAAGTCAGAAAAAAACAACATATGAATCCAAATTAACATGTATTTATACTAAAGTAATACAAAAATGACTACAAAAGATTTAGAAGTGAGTAGTTTTTCGAGATTTACGATTATACTGTAAATCACTTTCACGAATCAGCCCCCAAATGTAGTCTCCCATCATGTTGTTGTTATACTGTCCTTGGTAGCGACGTTCAAAGTCCAGTATATCCTGGTGGAAGTGCTCGCCTTGCTCCTCCGAGTACGCTCCCATGTTCTCCTTGAATTTATCAAGATGAGCATCAAGGATATGGACTTTGAGGGACATCCTACAGCCCATTGTGCCGTAGTTCTTCACCAGAGTCTCAACCAGCTCCACATAGTTTTCGGCCTTGTGATTGCCCAGGAAGCCTCAAACCACTGCGATAAAGCTGTTCCAAGCCACTTTCTCCTTACTAGTGAGCTTCTTGGGGAATTCATTGCACTCCAGGATCCTCTTTATCTGTGGTCTGACGAAGACACTGGGTTTGACCTTTGCCTCAGACAGCTTAGGGAAGAAGTCTTGAAGGTACTTGAAGGCTGCCGACTCCTTATCTAGAACTCTGACAAATTGTTTCATTCATTCATTGTTTTCATTGTTTCTTTAATCAAGTCGTTGAGGTCTTTTTGGTTGGGGTAGTATGGGTTTCTCTCCTCAGCTCCACCTCTGAAATTGTCATCTGGATCTACAAAGTCTTCCTCGCTCTGACTTGCTGCTCTCTTCTAAAGACGGCTGCTCTCTCTTCGGAGGAGTGGGTACGGGGAGCTCATGGCAGTGTGGCACTGGGGCAATGGATGAAGGAAGGTCCGGATACATGATAGCAGGTGCATTCTTGCCAGTCCGAGGTTTGGAAGGGTCCACCATGCAGAAGTAGCAGTTGCTTGAGTGGTCAGTGGATTCCCACCAAATTCTTAGGATAGCGAACTTCATGGCTCTCTTTTCCCCTCTGTACCATCCTACAAAAATACATTTATTTCACCCATGACTAATGTGTAAGAGATTCTCGCAACATTTTTCATATATGATATATTTTTTCAATAACATTGAAAATTGTAAAACATTTTAAAATTAAAAACTTTTACAATTTTAAAAAATTAACAAATTTTATAACATAAAATTCCGAGCAACAATTGTCCATCTTACCTTCCAGAGTTTTTTTGCAGTGCTCGCAGGTGAAATGAGGTGCCCAGGGTTTGTCATGATCCCCGACAGGCATGCCGAAATATGCCTTGTATGCCTCACACATCTTAGCAGATGCTTTCACGGAGTACTTTTTCGCTCTTGTCTTGATAAATTGGCCGCAGACATAGCAAAATGCGTCTGCCGGATGCTTGCAGCCTCTTGATGCCATCTCAGAAAAATGCAGATATGTATCCACTTAGGTAGCTGGAACTAAACTGAACTGGTGGGCTTAAGGCCTCTGTATTTATACTACTATTTATATTACTGGAAAGTTCTAGAAGTTACTCCAAGTTTACTCAGCACTGAATCTATCTAGAATGTTCTGGAAAATAGGTAAATTTCAAAATATCACTGTCCTGGTCACAAAAGCAAAGTTTGTGGGGAATAATAACCATTTTCTATACTTTTGAGGCATAAGCAATTAGGAAATAACACTTACTACCCAGGAACCAAAAAAAATAAAATAAATTGTTACATGGTGTAATTGACTGTAGCATTTTGCACTGTAGAAAGGTGTCTTCATGTAACCATATTTAACAACTTAAAATATAATTTGCCTGCTCTAGTACAGTACACAATCGCAGTTGCAACAAGACAAAGTTATACATGTTTAAAAAAAAAAAAAAAAAATACAGTATGTGGACAGGAACGGTGATGCTCCTCTCTATATCTGTATTGCTTTCTGAATTATATCAGAGCTTGCAGATGATAAAACTGCCTGCTGGTGGTATGTCTGTTTGTCTGACATAAAGGTGTATCAATGTCTTGTGTCCCTTCAGCTGACAGTAACAAAATAAGTGTTCAGTACTCTGATGTATACAGTTTTGGATTTTTTCTTCAATAAAAACAACTGATCATAAAAAAGTGCACAGCAGACTAAACCAGGAGAAAACAGAAATCAAGGAATCATATTGTAAAACATCCCTGAACCAAATAGTGGTAGACTGCAGCTTTCCTAAGAATCAGCAACAAAAAACATGTTCTCAATAAAAGTTTGTTATCCAGTTTTATTACACTGGCCCTGAGTTTTTCAAACTAATAATTGTCATATTAATCTTATTGAGTCTTAGGGACAGCTACAGAGAGAAACACATTATAGCTGGGTTTTTTTTTTTTTTTTTATCTTACCATTGTATTTTTAGATGTGCCACTTTCATACAAAGTGAGTTATGCCATATCAAATCTTGAGAGCAATAAATTAATTATCAGATGAATAGTTTTCCTCAGTGTTAGTTCTGATTCACACTTTCTTTGTTATTTGCACTGATGGATTGTGCAGAACATCAACAGCTACAGTCACTGATGAACACTGATAATAAAGATACAGCATAATGTGATCTTGGTAGCATTGCACACCGACAAAACATTAGCGTATGCTTCCAAATGAATATATGCACTTTCCCTATGCTGATCACAGCAGAGAATGTCTGTATTTGGTAACATTAATGAAAGATCGTGTAATTCATATTATTTCTTTCACAAACGAAAATGACAGTATTATTGTTCACTTTCTTGAACAGTTCGGTAGGTCCAATCAACTCAGACTTACTTGGCTCATTTAGGTCCCATTTGAATTCCCAAAGCAATATTCTTGTGCTGGCAAATATTTGTGACCCTCTGGAATCAGATTAGTTCCGTATCACTTCATTTTAGAGTAGAAGTAAGTGACTAAGTGGTATTCAGCATTGGTATTCAGATACTTCCAGCCCATAAATACACACTAAAACTGAAGGTTTTTTTTTTTTTTTTTTTTTGACAAAACACATACCTTTGGAAACAATGATCAGCATGTTTAAAGAAATTTAAAATCAATAAATGTATATATAACTATATATATATAATGCTCACAATAGCAAGACTGAGGTTGATGCATGTCTAGTATTCGAGTAATGTTTTTTGTTCACTCAAAACAGACAACATTGTGTGTTAAGTGTTTTTTTAATTTTTTTTTATTATTATTTTCTTTTGGAATAATGATGAAAGCACATAAAATTACAAGTGGAAGAAACATCATGCCACAAAATTGCATAGAATTTTTACAAAAGTGTTAATGCATTTGGAACTATTCATAATTGTTAAGATCCAAATATCTATATCTCTTCAACATAAGATATATTCTGAGCTTTAAAGGCAAATTACAAAGTAAGACAACACTCACAAACATTCATACAATTTACAATAGCAATATTTAAGTCAAAAGAAACACAAGCAAGGTCCCTTAAATTATATATATTATATATATATATATAATATATATATATATATATATATATACTATATATATATATATATATAGTCAATGCCCAATGGAACTTGAAATATATTGATCAAAAATGTCCGGCATTTCATGAGATGCATCTTTTTAGAATACTGCTAACCTCAGGCTTCTCTCAGTAGTGGGAAGGTGTTAAAAGTGCACATACAATCTAGTTATAGTAAAATACAGAAAGCGTATTAATACAATAGAGATGTACACAGTACTGCATTTCACACATTCAACACCTAACAAAGCAAACACATAAAAGGCACAAGACTTCCACATCATAAAGACCCTTCTTGTCTCATTAAATAAACTCTTTAAATCTAATTCAAGTAATATTAAAACAATAAAATATATCTTAACTGAAGTTGTACAAACACCTCCAAACACAATAAAACACTAAGTACTAGTTTCATCAACTGCAAAACATGGCACTGTACAGAGTTTGTTTAAAAAAAAAAAAAAAAAAAAAAAAAAAAAAAAAACATAAATACTAAATTGCTGGATTTACAAAAGCTGCAAAAAATTAATTGTAATCAGAACTGTCTAAAAATATTGTTTTAAGATATGTTTACCAAACGCAGCATTACCTAATGAATTGTTTTTTAAACCAATGTGCAAACGAGGATTTAAAATATACACAAAGCAACATACGCTTGTAGTCCATTAAAACAAATGTATTTACTGTATCTTAAATCAGGATATTTTAAATGGAAAAAAAAAAATCAAGCTTCAGACTGCTTTCATCTGCAGAAAAATTTGCCACACTAGTAACATGAATGTAATTAATATGAAATATCTATTTTACTCAGCTGTATTTTATTAACAAAGTTGAAACTAGAATATTTATGTTCTGACAAAGCATTGGAATCTGTTAAGCCATCTTCATCCCTGTTTCAGGACCATTTAAATGTTTGTTTTTTTCCCAATGCAAAGTGAGAAAATTTTGTAAGAAAAACTGAAGTAGTCATACAACATGTGATTTCTGTTTCAAAATCAAGTATTCTTAAAGTTTTATGTAACAAACTAAAATACATTTCCCCATATATTAATGTAACATCACAGTATCCACTCTATATAAAACTTTTACAAGTGTGCAGTAACACATAAGTATACCACATTCTAATGCATCCCTGTAACATATTTTCATTAACTGAACCAAACTGTCCACAGTTCAACAGATTACTGGCATGACAATGCAAAATATGTTTTCCTACACAACGATTTTGTTAAATAATGAAATAAAGTCTCTTAAATATTGTACAAAGCAAATAACAAGAAACATTTCAGCAGCAACAAATGTCCCTATCTTTATGTATGGAACACAATTATAAAAGCAAGTAGTCACCTGTGCTTGCAGACAAAAGCAGATTATCTCCATTAGTTCAGTGCATACAGTGGAGATACTTCTGGTAGATTGTGTTAAATATAACTTAAGAAGGGCTTGATATCCATGCTTGTATATGCAGTGTATGATCTGGAAGTTTAGTTTGCCTGGCACTTTAAGAAACTTATCACATAGAATAAACCTTGATTCACCCTTAGAACACCATTAAACATCCAGAGTGTATGATTACCTATGTAATTAGTACAAAAAAAGAAAACTGTTAATATGTGTTTAGGTCCAAAACAGTGGCACTGTGAACCATAAGAAGTTATAATTACAACAAACCATAGCACGAAAGCTTCTTTTCCAAGAAACGATTCAAGAAATGTTGTTTCCTGCATTTAGAGGTTGACCAATACAAGCCCTTGCTCTGTATGGACTGGGTGTGTGTGACAGACCCAAAGGAATAAATCTGAAGTATAAAGCAGAGCTGCCTAAAGTGGAGTATCAAACACTTTCTCTGCATCGTCATCATCCAAATCATCCTCGGACTGTAGAGGCTTGTGGTTACATTTTCCACTTTCTGACACCAAGGAGGAAGGGGAAGTTTTGTGGGCTCCTTCTTCAGTGAATTTTCCTTTCATAGCTTCTTGTACAAACTCCTGGATTTCCACAGGAAGTCTCTTAAACTTATCTTGGTACTCCTGATCAAGCTCATTCTGCAGCTGTAAACACAAACAAACAGTAATATGAATGCGCTGTTCCACAGTTTGAAATGCTGATGTACACAACACATGCTTCTCTGTTAATGTTTCTTTAAAGCAAGTTTTATTATTTTGCTATGAATATTATTAAAACACATTCCTGCTGTAATTCCTCCAACTGCTTGTTTACTAGTGATCTGCAGTAAATGGAACATTCATTTACTGGATTTATGCTGGTGATCCAACAGGTTTATAAAATCCTCCATCATCCATATTTATTCAAAGGTTACATACCATAAGTACAATATATGGTGGTATTGTATATGTAATATTAAAAGAAATTAATTTAATAATTACTATAACCGAATGTATGTTACTGTAGACTGCAGTCAACTGGCAATTGCAGTTAAGAATTATTTTATTTTTGTTTACGATACAAAACAAGTGAAACTGGAGCCCTACTGTATAGTATATATATATATATATATATATATATATATATATTATATATATATATATATATATATATATATATATATATATATATATATATATATATATATATATAGACATATACACACACACACTGCTTTTCAAATGGATTAAGTTAGTGTAATTCTGTCCCAAGAATCTGCTAAACCCTATAATACTCTTGAATGTGTCTCTTTTTCTCCTCTGACTGGTACTCTCCTGGCTTCGGTCAACAATGCGGTGACCCTCTACAACACCACCCATACAAAGATCATTGACACAGTTGCTCCACTCACAACCAGAACAGTGAAGAAACATTGCAACTGCCCATGGTATACCTTCAAACTTCGACTGCTTAAGTCTGCCTGCCACAAGTTTGAGGCTGTCTGGACTAACGGTTCACAGAGAGATGTGGACCGACCACCTCAGTGGCTACAGGCATGCGCTCACTCCTGCCAGGGTGAAATACTTATCAGAAATCATATCCATGGGACATGATAAACCCAATATTCCCTTTAAAACCGTTGACCAATAAATCCATCTCCCGTTCATCCTCCTGTCTTACCTGTTGTGATTTCTCCTCTTTCTTTCAGAACAAAAGTGACACCATTTATTCTCCTGCCACAAACCCTATCGACCACCTTGATTCCCCTCTGTTTGCCCCTACTATTCTATCCTCCTTTTATCCTCTCTCCATTGCCGATATCTCCAGCATATTGCTGAAATCAATGACTGCCACGTGCCCCTTGGACCCCTGGCTGACAAATCTTGTCCGTCTCTGTGCCTCTGATCTTGCTCCTTCCATTATGCACACTCTCAAGCTGTCTGGACTTGGGCTTGGTTCCTGCTGCCCTCAAGATTGCCCAAGTAACACCGGTGCTTAAAAACTCTCCCTCGATATATCCTATATTCTGTAACCCTCCCTTCCATCCTATATCCAATCTTCCTTTCCTGTCCAAAACTCTTGAAAGGGCTGTAGCCAGCTAACTGAAGAAACATCTCAAAGATAACAATCTGCTTGAATCTCTGCAGATCTGAAACTACTCTGGATTGTAAATGATCTGCTTAATTCTGTTGCTGCTGCTCCCTCTGTTCTTGTCCTATTGCACCTAACTGCTGCTTTCAAGAGCATAGATCATGGCATTCTTCTTGACTGCCTTCAGAAGTATGCTGAGATCGCTGGAACCTGTCTCTCCTGGCTGTCCTCTTCCCTATCTGGACCCATGCAGTCTTTTTTCTATGATGGAAGCAGTGCTGATGCAAACCCGGTCACTTGCGTTGTCCCTCAAGGGTCTGTTTTTGGGCCTCTTCTCTTCAACATCTACATGGTTCCCTTGGGTCACTTCATCCACCAACCCAGCCTCATGTTTCATTCCTATGCAGACGACACCCAGCTGTACCTAAAACTAGTCCCAGGATGTCCTGCTGCAATGTTCCGGCTTTCAGCTTTCATCCAAGACATCGAGGCCTGGATGTCTGCCATTTTTTTTCAGCTCAACATAAACAAATCTGAACTTCTTCTTACGATCGAAAACTCAACTCAAGAATCTCAATATTGCTGCCTTGAAACTCAGAAACTGTCTGCTGCTGCCTTCCCCCACTGTACGAAGCCTCGATGTACTTCTGGAGAATAACCTCTCCTTTGATTCTCTGTAGTCAAATCCTCCTTCTACCACTTCCGAAACATCTCAACAGTGAGTCCATACCTTTCCCTCCTAAATGCAGATACTCTGTCATGCATTCATCTCCTCTCGACTTGAATACTGCAACTCTCTCTATGGTGGTTTACCGTCAAGCACCATAAACAGATTGCAGCTGGTTAAAAATGCCACTGCTAGGATCCTTACCAGATGTAAAAAACATGATCACATTACCCAGTCTTGCCCAGCTGCACTGGCTACCTGTAAAGTTCAGGATTACTTTCAAAATGATCCTGCTTGCCTACAAGGCCCTTCATCACACCGGTCCAGAATATCATTCCAACCTGCTGACCCACAATGTCACTGCATGCAAACTGAGGTCCTCTGACTCTGGCTTGCTTGTTATACCCAAGCAGGAGTGCAACATACTTGCACAGCTGCTGTCTATATTGCCATTTCAGGTTTTTTCTCCATCTTATTCGTATGGTTCTGTATGACGACACACGGATCCACAACATTTAGAATTCACAAGTATTAGCCTTGTATTTAATGTATTACGCCTGCATTTAATGTATTTGCATTTTTTTATTGTTTATTTAATGTACTATGCCCTGTATTTCACTGCATTTTATGCATTGTTCCTCACTATCTTGTAAAGCAATTTGTGATGGTGGTCCACTATGAAAGATGCTATATAAAATAAATATTGATTGATTGACAACCTGGAAGCTACATGCCCATTAGATCATTGGCCTCTTTGTTTTAGGCTACCTACTGTACAAATTAGATCATTGAAAAATGTGCTGTATTGTGTGGCACTTTTGTGGATTTTGCTGTAACTTTGATAAGTTGGCAAAGCAAATGCAAGTCTTGCCTGCTTGACAAATTCAGCTGCTGGAGATAATTGTTATAAGCAAAAGTAGGTCTTCTTATGGGTTAAATACATTACATGCACTATTCCTGCTGTTTACTGTCAAACTAAATGCCTGCAGCTACAAAATGACACATAAGGCTAGATTCTCCAAATTGATATCAGCACATTTTCTTCAAAAAGGAAAAAATCCACACCATAAACTTAACACAGACATTTCATTTAAGTGTGTGTACTGCAAGTATTTTTTTTTTTTTTTTTTGTTTAGAATTGTAATTGGTGTTTTTCATTACAGAAATCTAATCAATATTTCAAAAATACCCTACAATCAGTAGGATTTCACATGAATAATGGTGTGTTTATATAAAAAAAAATTGTATTATGATTTTACCATTAATTGATCATATACAGTATACAGTACAGGCAAACTTTTCACTTCTGCCTGAAGTCAATGACAAAGGCATTTTGAATAAGCAGCCACAGAAGTTCAGTTATTTTGGGGACAGATTAAAATCAGGTTTCACTGTAAATGCATTTTAATTCCTAGCAAAACTATTTCCTTTTATTAAAAATGAAATACTATATAACATGTAATGAGAGACCCAGCATGGAATAATTTTAATATTTGGTGCCGCTGAACGATTTATTTATTTTTACCAGATCTCATTTTGGAATGTATCTTGCATTCACTGAAATTTAACTACAGAATAACTGGTTGAATCGCACTGTTCCAGACTATGCCACATTGAAACAAAATGTAATTCTCTAAACAATATTTTTTCACAGGGTATTGAGGTTATTTCAATCAAGTCGATGGCCGTAGAAAACTGCAGTAGCCCGCGGGGCTTGTGGATTATTCAACTATTATTCAGTTATCCTCATTTGTAAAAATATCTACGTGATGTATCGTCTATATCATCTTCAATATATTATATTTATCTTTTGCTTTAAAACAATGTTTTAACTGTATTTATTTATTTAAACTATGACCTTAATATACTTGCTATAGTTCAATATGTGCCGTATTTAAGCAATAGAACCCGAAGAGGAAGGCTTTACCATCTGGTGCCTGAGCCAAAGGCGACAGCATTTAACATAACGAGAAGGTCCTTACCACAAGGTAAAATGGTTCTATTACTATTATTTATTATTTAAAAATGGCTGACTTAAATAAAATTACATTTAAAGTTTTTTCTGCTTGTTTTTTTTATATAGCAATATATTTTATTGCTAATGAATACAAACGTTTTCTTCAATATTCCACGAGTAATGCTCAGAATTCCACATGTAGTTTAGTAGCCTTTAGGCTTCAGTATCCCAACAGTAGATAATGTTGTGTTGTGGTTATTTCAAATAGCCTAAATACTGTAATATGCAATACTAAAAATGTTTTATTTGGAATAGAGATTAAACATAGGCTGGGATCAAATCAAAGTTTTGATTTGGTCCCAGCCATAGTCAATGATAACATTCAAGTTCCTTTACCAGAGATTAGGGCACTCACAATGACCAATCAATTTATTTTAATGTTTCTTGTCACAGTAATGTAATACTGTAAAATTGAGAGAATTTGAGATGTTTTTGTCAAGTGCAGTCACTGCTAGGGTCACTGAAGAGTCATAAATTCAAACTTTTAGTACTGCAACTGATATATCAAGTTGGAAATCTTAGAATTATTGGAACGATCATAATATCATGACAGGTTGATTAATCAAACACACTTTAGTCAAATACATCAAGTTATAAACGCATTGAAAGTCAAATAATCTTCACTTGCATATCATCAAAAGTCATAGATTAGTAGACTAAAAGTCGAAGTAAAGTTGGCTGTTTTCAATGTACTGCAGATCATTCTGTCAAAGAGCATTTGTATTTGGCCTTTATCTGGGAAAAAAGTAAACAGAAAAATAACACACCCCTTGCTTATTATAGGCACTAAGTCAAATACTGTCTCCCTCTGATTAAAAATTATGTAATTGTATTAATTATTTCAACGACCCATTAACTTCACTGTTTAACTACAATACCCAATCTCAGGGGAATACTGTAATTAAAGAAAAGCACAAGTGAATTATGTGAGAAATCCCCAGCAGTGGAGAGACACATGTACCTTTATGATTTGCAGTGAACCACAATTCAACTTTATTGCATGCAGCAGTTCTTCTAGTTTTTAAAGTTTGAATATGAAGATGTACCACACCAGCTGGTCTCAATTCATACACACAGCACTGAAGTGAGCGCACTATCCCTGACCCTTATTTTCAATCACTGGCACTGGAGGCATTATCCAAATCAATTTGAACCAATTAGAAACCCAAGATATTAAAGTCAGTAAAACAGAGACTGATAGTTTGGTATATTTTGAAAAGCTTTACTACAAATGTCCTTATTTCACTACGTCGATAATAATGAGGATTACTATAAATCTTAACAGTTTCCTATTGCTGAATCTGCATTTTTGCTTTTATTGTTTCATTACTCTCGACTTACAGAAATGTTCTAGTGCAGGTTTGTAATATTAATTATTCAAATATTATAAAACATGTTAAATTAGTTTGATAAAAAAATAAAAGCTGTGGCCTCTTTGCAAAATATCTCATTACATTCACAATATTAACTTTATCATACATGATTTAGTGCATTCAGAATACTACCTTTTGCATTGTAATACTAATTTGCCTTCTGGTTGAAATGAGCTCTCCAACAGTTTTGGAACAGGGAGGGCATTAACTGAAGTTCATGTTTTAGATAGCCAGAAACCCAGCCTAAAATGTGCAGCAAATCTTTAAGGACAACAGAAATATATCTAACCCTGAAGCTTACAAAAACTAAAGCTATAAATGCCCAATGATGTATTGTTCCTGCAGATAAAACCATCAGCCTAATCCTTGCTCCCAGTAACAATCTTTCACTTAATTTGTACACTATTTTGATTTAGACTAAGTGTTCTGGTTGTCATAAGCCTATTTATTTTGTATTACTTTACTAAAATTTTTGCTGTAATCCGGTTACCATGGGGACAGCATATTGGCATATTAAGGATCCAGGTGGGAAACTAATGTTTTCTAGCTTTTGAGCATTACGCTTATGTTCATTTGAGATTTCTTCTCCCATGCCACTCATAAAATGCTGTTTCTTTCTGTGAACATAGTGCTCATTTTCCAGCGCAGAATAATGGAAAATTCAAGTTGCCATGTCCGCAATATGAGAGGGTGAGAAATAATTATTTTTGCACCTATTTGTTTTTCATTCCTTTTCTGTCCTTAATTGGTATCCACAGAGAGCTGCAGCAACACCATTAATCTCAATGTGAGAATGTCTGAAAGATTCCAGGATCTGACTTCACAACTTTAACCCTTTCAGTCCATTTATTCAGCGCTTGTCAGGCACGCCAGATCCAATTAATTTTCACACACTGTTTATTTTAAACACGCATTTTTTTTTCCAGAATAAAACAGGTTTAAAAGGCAGTGTATGACAAAGACATCAGTACTGCATCTCCAGCCAAACCCCAACCCTTGTTTGCTGTATTTTTCACATACAAGTCATTATTTTATTACTATGACACCTCAAAAGCTCTGCAAATGTCCATGACATTCTTTGAGCGCTGGATGCGGAAGGAGCTATCTCCTTTGTTTGTGTCCGTGTTATCTCTGTGGTGCATGGGGATATCAGATACACCCCTTTTTTTTGGCTTCATTCGAATCCTATCGGTCTCACTTTTTTTTTGATGGACTGGAAAGGGAAAATTGTAATGTCGGACCTGGTCCGACATAGGACCGTAAAGGGTTAAGACATACCTCTCTGCAGGAGGTTAAGCATACTCTTGAATTTATCTCACCTATATTGAAGCATGATGCTAGAAGATAGGATTATTATCAGCTTTAGAGATGTTGTTATATTGTGTGTATTAGTGCAAATGGTTGCCTTAGACTGCATGAAGGTATGTGTTGTAACCATATTGCTTTATATATTATAAACATGTAGTGTGATTTGTGGGGCATGATGGGAGGGCTCCTCCCTCCTTGTTTCCTTCCTACCAATAACATCTGCTAAACCCCTATTTAAACCCAAGACATGAGTTGCTCTCTGTCTTGTATTTTTGTTTGCCTGTCGTAGCACAGCAGATAGATGCCACTAACCATTCTATGCTCGATACTGGTAGACTAAGTGTGCTCGCCTCCGAATTTGCGAATGTATTCTTGAATGGACTGTCTTTTCGGTCATGCTACACAGCTCTGCAAGAATCTGGTTTAGTCATGTAAATCTGATTCAATTTATATTTGAAATCGCTACTCACCTTACTTTTCTTTGTCTGCAGAATCGATAACTTGAATGGCGACTGCATTCTCTTCCTGGACAATTTGCTGATAAATACGCCATGTGCTGCTGCCAAAGCACGCTTCCTATTATTCACTCACTCCTACCATCATGTCACTGCTGCTGAACCCTGCAGTCCAGCAAGAGGTTTTTTTTACTACTGTACTGCATACTGTAAAGTGAATATATGCGCTGCCATTGCAGCATGCTCCTGCAGACCGAGCATACAGGCGTTTCTACTATTTGTCTGATGCTTGTTTGTTTCCACTTGCTTTGTGTTTCGGCACCTCCTGACTAGTCTGTGTCCTGCTGCAGTGCTCTGTGTTTACTTATCGTCAGGCTGCTTCCACTACTCTTAGAGTGCTTGCACAAACTGAGTGGGCTCCAATAATGGCGGCCGTAGCAATACAGGCATTGAATCATGTATATTCGCATTGAATCATGGGATTTGTTGTCCCATTCCCACTTTTCTTCATCACGTTTCATACTATATAATGCTCTCTATACATTTTGCTGCCTTCGACAAGGCAAGTCATTCAGCCATAAACTCATCTAAAGCTACAAGTTTTCTTTAAGCCACAGGCTCACTGTCACAAGTCAAAGACCTCTAGAGGTCTCCCATGTTCCAAGAGTGAACTCTTCAGTTCACCAGTCAGCTCATTTTTAGCATTTCATGGTCTTAAAATATCTATTGAAGATTTCTTAATTTAAAAATAATATTTAATTCCTTCCATATAGATGCAGTAGTCAAGGTGAACAGGTCTTCCACTGCAGAGGAATCTGTGTTTGTTCTCCTGCCTGATATATCTTTGCTCAAAGTATATCTTATGCCAAACATAGTTTGTTAGTATGCTCAAAGGTGGGCCATCTCTTCAAAGGTTTCCTCTCAACTTAACAGTGAGATGAGTCTAATTGCCGTCTATCAAGAAAAAATTTATTGTTTTGCTTTGGCGGCGTAGTTGTGTGGTGCCGGTGTCCTCTTTTTTTGGGTGAAGTGAAGCTCACTTCCCAATCTTGGAAGCCCTGCTGCCACTGAATTTGTCCTCTGCTGGGGAAAGTTCACGCCAGAAGGGGGACCCCTGGCCTAATCTATCTATCTAACACTGTCATCTTCACATTTTCTCACCTCTAGATCCTTTTGGGGGGGGGGGGGGGGGGGGGGGGGGGGGGGGGGGGGGGGGGGGGGGGACCGATTGGTTCGGTCTTGCCTTCACAAGGGAGGCCCTCTGTGAGACAAGGGGAATCTCCTGACTCATAAAGTCCATCTATCCTATTATCAATTCCCAAGGTCTCTTCCTCTATGCAGCCCTTGATCATGTCCACTGAGTTAATGCTGTTAGTTTGCAAAGACTGTCTATGAGCTAGGATGAGAAGTAGATCTGAGATCACTCAATCCATTTAAGCTTTAATAAACCAAAGGAGTAAATATATACTCTGATACTGTGATTATTCTTGATTAACTGTTGTTTGAGTATGTTAAAATCTGTAAGCCATTACAGGAAGAACGCCCTACAGGAATTTATTCAATCTCATTTGCCCTCCTGTTTGCCCTCCCCCCTTTATTGTACTACAGAATTAAAAAAGTGCATGTATGGTAGTGATTTATGTGAACTTCAATCATTATGTAAGCATCTGCTTGAAAAGTTTGTCTGCACAGCAGTACTAGTATAACAAGTAGGACTGGGCACAAATCGGCGACCCTGCACATCAAAACCACAATCTATACAGCTTTGAATTGGGGCAAAACATTAAGAAGATACGAAAAGTGTTGCTAGTCAGAATAGAATAAGATTCTTCTGCTGCTGGAGGCTTAAGGGGACCCGAAGACCTTTGCTTTTTTCTGCCGCCCCATTTTTTTTGACCACCAGACGCCACACACACACACATATATATATATATATATATATATAAAAAAACTTTAAACAGTTCAACAAATTATCTTTGATAGTTAACGATCAACACAATTTATTCCTTCAGCAAGTATCAGTAACCATTAGAATGAAAAACATATTGCACAGGGTACGGTGCTCTATCAAATCAAAACCTTTGCAAATGTAATGACATCTTAATGTTTTTTATACACACTCTGTTGCAAACTGGGCAATCTACATTATAATTAAATGCAATAAAGGCTGGACTATGGAATAATGTACCATATCAAACCACAGTAATTAATAACATTTTTAAATACTTTTTAACAACTTAGTGGCACACTGCAGCTTTTAAACAAATACCCTTTCAAAATGTTACTCAGTGACACTCAGAGCAGCAAACGTGGTTATGATTCCTCTAAAGAATATTTTACATGCAAGTCTTTAGAATTAAACAGGTGCTTCAGAAGGCCCTTATGTGACTAAAGTGATCTTTAGCCATAGGTCAATAACTTCTGTGGTACCTGTGTTTTTGTGAAAACCCACCTGATCATTTAGGGGTCAATTTGTACATGACCACCATGGCTGTGCTTGTGGCCAGCAAGACATTCGGTCAGAGTAAGCAACATTGCACAGCCATACTTCATGGGGACATTTCGTTTACATTTTCTGAGGAGAGGTGCTTACAAGAAATCCAGTGCTAAAATTGTATATACAACAGGAACATTAATCAGAATGAAGGTAAGCTCAGTTTTGTTAAACTTAAACACTCACAAAAGGCAACATTAGGTAGAACACAATTATTTTCCTTTCATGGAAACAAACTGTTTGGGCATAAAAGCCTTTATAAATATGACCCCATTTCTAAAAACAACTTAAACACATGAAAACATATTAAAAAAATAAATATACTGTCACCTTTTGGCTCGCCACACAGGCTCTCACGGGTTCTTCTCCCTTCTGAATCACGACCCAACACACAGGATTGTACTGATAACAGCGCTCACGCGCACTTTTAATAAACACAGAATGAAAATAAACACAAAACAAACACCTCGCTCCTATTTGGAGCACTAACTAAACATAAACAGGAGCCTAACTATCACGGAGGACGGCTAAACCATTTACCTGCCACAAACATTCAAAAACACACCCTCACACAATACCTCGATAAGACTGCTCACTCACACAGTCAGGCTCTTCTCTCAGCAGCAGCCTGGAACAGACTGGCTGACTCTCTTAAATACACTGCACCTGGCTCTAATTTACAATTACCACCAGGTGCAGGGGATAACTAAACAATAAAACAATTAAACAATTACACAATTAAACCCAAATGTGCATTCTCACAAGGTTTTTAGCAGGGAAGGATTTTAACCCCCTCCCTGCTATCTCACTATATATATATATATATATATATATATATATATATATATATATATATATATATATATATATATATATATATATATATATATATATATATATATATATATATATGTTGTTGTTATTAAACATTATAATATGAGAAGTGAATTCTCATTGCCATTGTCTTTCATTGATTTTCAAATCCATTTAGATAAACAAACGTCACATACGCAGCCTTCCATACGCAGCCTATAATAGCCTGAATGACTCATTCTGTTTAAGTAAATGTGGGTTCTGCTTCCGGAAAATGAATACTGTAGTGAATAGTACAGTAAGGAGTTTGCACATGCGCATCGTTTAAAATATTTAAATAATAAATTATAATTAAAATAATACTAGAACAGAACAAAAAAAATAAACTTTGTGTACATTTATTTTATTTGTTTTTTGTTTGCCACATGTGTGCAGTCCTCCCCCGCCGTTATGACAGGCTGACTATGACCCTTTCGTTACACAAATAGCAAGTATTTTCAAGTTACGAAATTTTTTTTTTTTTTTTTTTTTTTTTTTAAGAAACCAAAAAACGAAGTTATGGTAATTTTCATCAAAATTCCAATTTTTCAATGTTCTAATTGTGGGCGAAAAAACTGAAAAATGAAAATACAAGACCATATTTTAGTTTTAATTTTCAGAAACCAGCCAATAGATGAGGGGATTCAGGGGCAACTGTTACATAATGAGTGGAGCAATAATAGATTAAACTAAAAACGCTAACAAAAAATGGTGTTTAAATGTGTATGCACACCAACAATGCACAGAACAAACAAATACAAACACACACACACACTAATATATATATATATATATATATATATATATATATATATATATATATATATATATAGATATATATATATATATATATATATATATATATATAGCTCCCACTTCTTTGTCACTTGTAAGTGTTGCATTCTTTTGTTTGACCATGACACCAATGTCGTCTAGGATGGATGACTGCAGATCCAAAGATATTAAAAGTCAAAAGGGAAGCACATACAGTTTACCAGCAATGTTACAGACATAAACAGATGGTAGATAATTTAGTATGTGAATTTAAATATAAAACTATAACTATATAGATATTATACATATATTATATAAATATATTATAACTATAATATATTTTCAACAACCAAGAGCATACCATTAACGTTTTATAAGAATTTATTTAATATTCACTCATCAATTTCACTCAATATCTGACCTGAAAGCTCTTGTCAGCATACATTAAGGACGTAGCGGTTTGAAGAGAAAACAATGGTGACAGAAGTCAACAATGGCATGTTAAGAATTGAAATGGGACTTCTAGGGAGTACAGTAATGAATTAAATGTTATTTACTTTTATTGTTTATCTAGTTTATGCAAAGAATATTCAAAATATGTTGGTCTTATAACATTAGGGACTTAAATATTGTTAGCACTGACATAATACCCCCACACCTCGCATCCTGAGAACCCATCAGAAGATTCTACTTGGTGAACACAGAAACGAAATTCATTTTGCACCTGTGTCATACTTTCACAAAAAAAAAAAAAAAAAACTACATTCTAAATGTATAAATGATTTCTACATTAATCCTTTAACGAAATTGTGAATGTTTTGGTATTATGTTTTTCATTAAATATCAGCAGATCTCATATTGTCAACATTGATAAATGTGACAGTCTTCTGAAGCAGGTATTAATTATTTTTAAATCTATATAGCACAATGCATATTTAACAAATAAATATATACACTATAAGAAAAACAAATAAATATACAGGACGAATGTAATAATCAATACATTCCACAAAGAGAGAAAAAGTACACCTGCCACAGCTCCCAGACAGCAGGTTAACAATCTGTTCCTGAAAGTTGGTGTGTATGTTTATATGTGCAAACAAACTTACCTACAGTATTTTACTGTGCCCACAGCCACTCATTATCAGTATGCCACAGTTAATTCCGACTGCCAGAAAATGTAGACAACTGTTTATTTAACCAAAATGAGATATGTATTACCTTAATACTGAATATGCTTTAATCCCTACTGAAAAGCACTGTACATTTTCCCCAACTTTGCAAATCTTCAACATAACTTATTGTACACTTCCAATATACAGTACTAGCATATTCAGGTAACCATCTTGTATCCCCAGCTTAATGTACCAACACTGTTACCAAGGTCACCTTTGCAAAGTTATATTTTCATCCAGCTGACATTGATTCATGTTGCCAGATGGCTAAGGACAAAACGTGATTGCCCAACACAATGTGTAACCTACTTCCAAGGCTAACAATCTGCTGCCTAGCTCCAAGTGAAGCATAAAGCCTTTGATTAAAAATGTAATTTCGCCTCTTCGTCGGTGTGCATGTGGCATGTGGAGGAAGCATGCCGAATGCAACTGTTCATGAAGGGCTTAAGCTCTAAGACTTCTGACACCTTCACAAGGGGGGAGCGGGGGGGGGGGGGCGCCACTGAGGTATGACAAGCGAGACACCTCTTTATCACCTAATGGGACACAACATCTGAAGTAATTAAAAGTTACATTGACACCGGAAACACAGCAGCCAACCAAGGACGACACTCTGCTTTTAGCTGACCATCTGACTATTGCAAAACCAGCAAGCAACATTTCATGGGATTATTTGTTAACCCTGGAGAAGCAGAGCTACAAAATATGGTGTTGGAAAATAAGTTACATAAATAAGGCCCTAGAAAGCCCAGGGCTATATTCAGGTCTGTAAAAGGAAGCTAATAATGGCCACTGCCAGCACCATTCCTGACTGCTGCCAGTGCCATTACACTTCACCTTTCATGAACTCTAACTAACATGAGCACCAAACATTATAATACCTTTAGCTTTGAACCTGCTAATAAGTGACTAACAGCCTTTTAACACTAACATACCGTACACAAGATAAAGCAGCATAGCTGTTCAGATCAAACATTGAGGCTGGCCACTGAGGAGTGACTTTACTTTTGTGGTTTAACCTCTTTTGTTCTAATCTGTAAAAACTGGAGATTTGTAAATGCAAGCTCAGTAATGAATGTGGGAAATGATTTTAAGGGTAGGGACATTTAGCCTCTTTGTGGGGGCCTCTGTTTATAATGTTACCCTTTTGATAATGCTTTGCGAGTTTCTGAGTGGGTGCTGGGGAAGGAATGTAATTAGTCAGTGGTAGGTACCTAGCACTGTTCTGGAGTCTGGTAATCGCCATTATTGATTTTAATTTTTTTATTGAAAAAGTGGAGTTTCCAATGGGACAATGGCGTCCTTATTAAATATCCTGTCACACTGCTTTAAGGTTTAGGAACGACCTAGTCTTTTTTGTAGCTCGTATTGGTTAACAACAAAGTGTTGTATAACATTGAATAGAAGGTCTCTGGAAATTATTGTGAATGATTCCTATCTATTCAGAAACTTTTTGTTATAGGGTTGAGAAATTGATTTACCAAGTCTAAGTTGTTAAATTTTGCATGTCACTTTGGATGCATTTTTTTCTGTAGAGTTAATTCCACTCACATTTCACATTTGTTATTAAGTATGTACACTATACCCATGTACAGTACTTCTATTTTCTTATGACAAATTACAGTTTCACTTCATTTATTATACAGTGTCCAGATTACATCCCTTTGTCTTTTGTTTTAACTTTCTGAGCACAGTCAAGTTCTGAAATAAGCTTTACCAAAATACAGTTGCTGCATGGCAACACATACAACATACAATTTGCGGGGTGAAGCAAGGCCCCTGATGTAGTGTTTAAAGACATAGAGTTAGTAACATATAAAACGTGTATAGAGAGGAGCTCAAGACCCAACATATAGAAGGGGGGTTCCGTCGTGAGGAGACCCGACAAATAAGAGGGGGGTTAGTGTCGCTAAGTTAACCCGACATATACGAAGAGGGGCACCGTCACTAACGTAACCCGACATACGAAGAGGCTTGCAAACCGAAAAGAAAACATGGAGTTATTAGTTATTAGACCTGACAAACGAAGAGGGGTTCCATCGCTTAAGGGCCCTCACATAAATAGAGGCATTAGAACCTGAAAGAGGAAGACAAGAGGTAATGCATGCTAAAGGAGGGGTTTGGCCGGGGGCCCCCTCTGACTCGCGAAGAACCCTCCTCTAAGAGATAAATGAAGCATAGCTTAACAAAGGCTTGGAAAAATCACTAACTGAAGACACCTATAAGAAGAAAAAGAGGAACTGCCAATGCATATAGAAAAGAAGAAAAGAGAGCAAACATTTAAGAAAAAAAAATCTTTTTTTAGGAGGAAATCTCTGGTGGCCCTGGCGGAAAGGTCATCCCCACACTGGACATACTGGCAATGGACTGATGGGCAGCAGATATTTCAGATGATGAAGAATGAATATAATCTTCAACTGCTGATGAGGTCCAGTGGCCCATACATTTGATTAGATGCTGACTGATATTTGCTTTTTCTGCTGATATGGCTTCCCCTATTCTGAATGAATGAGGAATGAAAAATTGCGAGGGAAGACCTGCTCTGGACACCACAGTGGGGAGATGTGAAGAAAACCAATCTTTCATTTCAGTATGGAAATGTACGGGCACAGAGGAGAGTTGATTTTTGAAAGCTGAATACATTGTGCTTGCTGCAGCTGATCTATTTTTGAAATGCGAAGGCATAAGATGAAATAGGAATCTTGAATGAGGTTCAGGTCACTGCAGCGAGTACCTAGAGTAGGAAAGCTGGAAAGAGAAGGAACTGTATATTCGGTATATTCGGAGCATCTAAAAAAAACCCAAATGTTGTTAGGCATATGGTTTCCCTAGTTAAAGCGTCAAATTTAACCTGCTACAAAGTTGGAAATTGTTTGAGCTCTTGAAAAAAACCCGAATCAAAAACAAGTTGCCAAGAAATTTGATGTTTCCCACTCTAGTGAGTTGCTTCATCATTCTGTTAAATAATGTGCACATCATGCATATTGCTGCTGCATTTTGTAACTATTTTGTGATAGCTAGAAACTCACCCTGCAGCTAATTTCATACTAGAACATAGTGAGTAAACACTGTTGTTTTGCTTTAGTTTGTCTGTTACTTTATTACACTTGACTATTGTTTCGCTTTTACTTATTCAGTTAATTTCATATGCATCATGACAAGTAATACACGTGTATTTATTTATTTATTGATTCATATTGTTTCTGGTGGCTAACTCCGGAGAGTCCTGTAATCCATAACTTCAAACACTCAAAATGAGTAACATTGCAAACAGAGGCCCCCACAAGGAAGCTAAAAGGGCCTACCCTTAAAAGTCATGATTGAGCCCACATTTACAAATCTCCAGTTCTTACAAATGAGCACAAAAGGGGTCAAACCGCAAAAGTAAAGTCACCCCAGTCTATAGTGGCCAGTGTCTGATCTTAACAGCTATGCTGCTTTATTTTGAATACTGTATGTTAGTGTTAACTCAAAAAGAATGTACAAGACTGTGAAGATAAACTATAATACTAGATCTTAAGTGTAAATAGTGCTTAAGTGTAAAAACTGCTTCAAACCATCTACAGTATCTATTGGTTAAATTTGTATGGTTACATATTTAAGTAAATTAGGTTAGAAATGGACAAATAATGCAACAAGAAAACCTAATGTCCGTGTGTAAAACTAGAAAAAAAAAAAAAAAAAACAACATAGTTTCAGGTGAGCAAAAAAAAAAAAAAAAAGTTTGAGTTGTTTCTTTGTACAATAGATCAATCAACGTTAAAGAAATGTGGTGCAGTAGGTCAGATTTTTGCCTAAAGAGTTTTAGCAAACAAGGGACAGTTCAGTCTCTGTACTCTGGGATCAGCATAAAAAACAACATACATTATGGTGTATAAGAATAACAAGCTCTCTTTATTAATCTTCAATACAAACACTGTATGTAGTAGTGTAGGTCTAGTACATTAATGTTCTCTGATTGCCTCCAGAGGATCTGGTGCCATGGTTACTGCATATCTTCCTATTGGTTGCAGTGCTTGATTATGCCTACTAGTTATGCAGTTCTTACCCAGCCATTAATTGTAGCCAGTTTCTGTTGCTAAGCACAGAACAGAATAAAGGGTTATCTGTCTCTTGTGAGCTCTAACTTTGTGCCTTTACTGGAACAATTGAAACGGACCTTTCAAGCAGGGCCAGTGACTCCTGCAACTAGTATATAATGATATACTTTTATTAAAAGAAGCAGGGTAAAATAAGCCATAAGAATGATATTTGTATGCCAGTGCACACTACTCTGAGTGACATACAGGCAGCCACAGAAAAACTATGACTTACAAAAATAAGATGATCTGAACAGACTTGAATATTATCATGTTAAGCTGTGGGTTATCCATGTTTTCACAGCAGGCAATACAGCGATGGGTAAAAGTTTTGCATCACCCTATAAAATTAACACAATTGGTTTCGTAAATTTTAATAAAACCTGCTGAATAATGTTACGTCAACATGCCGCTTTGTAGTTTCCATATACTTAATGAAAAAGAAAAAGATAGTTCAAACTCTAACATGAAATGCTGTACTATTATGACTTCTGCTAGACTGCTATAATTTTGTATATTATCTGATTAAATAAACAATCTACATTATGATCATATAGTTTTTTATTTTATTTTATTATGTCTCAATCATACATTTCTATGCAAAACTTTTGGCAATAGCTGTACATTTGTCAACTAGTTCAAACCCAAGAATGCTTAAACCTTTTTACTAAACTGAAGCCTAATTTAGCTGCAAAATGATGTTTTGGACATTGTGAATTTGATTAATGAGCCCTTTACCAAGCATAGCAAATTATTTGAAACTTAAAAATTAAGAATACAAATAGGAACATTTTAAATGAGATTTCTTGTATAATCTAAGGCTACTCCAATTCCATTTGAGAAGATCACTAACGGTGCATTTACAGTGGCCATTTTTAGGATGGCTTAGGGCTGTCTCAGGTCTTTTCTGCAATGTAAATGCAAACGGACTACTCTCAGCCATCCGAAAAATGGCCAACTAAAGATGTGGCTTGGCGCCGTCTTAGGTTCGTCGGAAAGGCAGTGTAAACTCACCCGACATTGGAACAGGTCACGCACGAATTGAATGCCGCTCGGCTCCTCCCCCAAGGAATCTAAACAGGAAGAAGCTGCAGTGCCGTTGCAGCGTCACAAAAAGAGCAGAACGACTTGAGACACAAGTGTCCTGAATATTTGAATGTATTAACTGTTTATATTGGGTAAATTGGGTGTATTTGTAAATATCTACGTTTTATTATTAAGTTGTCTTCAAAAGTGTACATACCCCAAATATCCATACGTTGGGCTAAGTACACATTTGACGATACATTTTTTGCTTTGTTAAACAGGTGCAGACGCCGGTGGAAGTCAAAGAAACAAAAGTGTAATAATTGAGTTTATCGGCTAGAATTACTTAAAAAAAAAATGCTATAAAAAATTATTTAATACAAAAACTATCCTGGATTGTGTTTTTCCCAAAGTTCTTTTATAGTAAACCCCTTAGTTATTGGTTTAGTTTCAAACATGCTTTAACACACCGTCTTTTTGTTGTTTGTTTTTATTGTTATTTAAATATTTTGATTGTACCCATGATTAGCTTAAAAACTAGCTTTTGTTTGTTTCTGACAACTGTGGCGTGAACTGGTGAGAGCTAGAAAGCTGAGCTGTCATAGCATTGTGCGGCGAAACTTAAATCCACAGCGCTCTAAGTGGAAACATAAAATAAATACATATACTGAGAAATAGTGGCAGGTCTGGCGAACCAATGTCTGTGCAACCCCGATCATGGCAGCAACCCAGGACCATTGACCCCCAACCATTACCCCTCGCAGGAATTTACCCAGAACAGTGAACACACACACCTGCCCTGGTGACAGCCTCACCTCTCACTTGGCATTGCTTGTGACTCTCAAGCACTGTAGAAAAGACAGATCAGTGCCAACACCTATCTGCGCTTTTTGATTATAGTTGATCTGTTACACAATTGCGTTTTACATGTTATGTTCTAAGTTTTATTAAAGATTGTTTTAATTATTTGCGGTTCTTCATTTCGTTTTTTAAAAAGGGGACGAAATTTTAGAATAATTACAAACAATTTACATAGTGTACTTATATAACAAATTATTATAGGAGCCTGTGTGGTCCAGTGGTTAAAGAAAGGGGCCTGTAACCAGGAGGTACCCAGTTCAAATCCCAGCTCTGTGTGACCTTTAGCAAGTCACTTAACTTCCTTGTGCTCCATCTTTCAGGTGAGACGGTACAGCTGATGCATAGTTCACACACCCTAGTCTCGTATCTTGTAAAGCGCTTTGTGATGGTGGTCCACTATGAAAGGTGCTATATTTATTCATTTGCAGTAGTAGTATTGGTAATAAGGCTAATTTGAAAAAAAAAATGTGTTAACTGCAATTTTATACAGTAAATGTTTTTTCCTGTGGCTGTTTAGCCTATTTTAACTAAAAATAAAAGACTTATGCATCATACAGTTATATGATAGTTATTGTGAACGATCCTTTCACTTTTCACGTTCGTTGCCCCTTTCAAAGTAGACCCAGGACACAGAAATGGAATTGATTTAAGTGCTGACGCGCACTTTTAATAAAGTGCAATCAAATAAATTAAACAAAACAAACAAACACGTAGCTCCTTCTTGGAGCACTAACTATACAGTCTGGAACCTAACTCAACCATGACAGCTAAGCTGTTTACCTGTAACCCAAACACAACTCACAAGGTTTAACACAGCACTTTACCTTGACTGCTTGGAAGCAGACCACACCTTCTGCCTCCCTACGCACAGCAGCCCTGAACAAACTGCCTGTCTCTCAAATACCCTGCACCTGGCTCTAATTTACAACTACCACCAGGTGCAGGGAATTACTAAACAATTAAACAATTACACAATTAAACCCAAATGTGCATTCTCACAAGGTTTTTAGCAGGGAAGGATTTTAACCCCCTCCCTGGTACCTTACACATCCTCCCCCTCAAGTGTGAAACATTGATCGGCCATACCAAGGCCACCCCCTCCCCTAAAACACAACCACCCACACTCAAGTCCCGAAATGTCCATTTCCGCCCTCTTCCACGGGCGGACTTGAGGGTGGGTCGAACCTTCCGGCACTTCCGGGAAGGGACCCTGAACCGGCGACAAGGGACCCCACCGGGATGACAGGGCCGACCGGGGAACAGGAGGATGCAGCAGTGGACAGAGATCTTCCACTGGGGACCGGCGCAGCGATGTCCGATCACCCATGGGGAGCGAAGCAGCGAACAGGGGGAGCAACAGCGACGTCTGGGTGCTCGGGAAGAGCTGAGCAGGGAACCAGGGGAAAAGCTGTGGCCAATGTTGTTTTACTCCTGGGCTCCAGGTCCAGCGCAGGAAGGTCTAGGAAGACCGGCAGGGTATCCAGGAGCAAGGGGCAAGGGACCGCAACTGGCAGTGCCGGACTGGTTCGCTGGGGTGATGGAGGTGGGCACCTCACCTCCTCCTCTTTGTTCATCGCTTCTCCCTCTCTGGGCTCTGGGAGCGGCGGCTCCTCCCTCTGGGCTCTGGGAGCGGCGGCTCCTCCTCCTCTCTGGGAGCGGCGGCTCCTCCTCCTCTCTGGGCTCTGGGAGCGGCGGCTCCTCCTCCTCTCTGGGCTCTGGGAGCGGCGGCTCCTCCTCCTCTCTGGGCTCTGGGAGCGGCGGCTCCTCCTCCTCTCTGGGCTCTGGGAGCGGCGGCTCCTCCTCTCTGGGCTCTGGGAGCGGCGGCTCCTCCTCCTCTCTGGGCTCTGGGAGCGGCGGCTCCTCCTCTCTGGGCTCTGGGAGCGGCGGCTGGGCTTGTCTTGCCTGCTCCCATTTTTGGAGCAGCAGATCCAGTTCCGTCAGCTCTGGCTCTGGCAGTCCAAGTTTCAATCTCCATCTCTTATTCTGCTCAATCTGGGCAGCAGTGTTTCTCTTTATCAAAGCGACCAAATCCTCTAGGGTTCCCATTTTACTGGGTCATAGGGGTGCCCACACACACTTCTGGTACCATATGTGACAATTACACAATTAAACCCAAATGTGCATTCTCACAAGGTTTTTAGCAGGGAAGGATTTTAACCCCCTCCCTGGTACCTTACATCATATATATATATATATATATATATATATATATATATATATATATATATATAAACACACACACACACACACACACACACGGTGAGATAATATTGGTGAAGAAACAGAATACAGTTCTTTTGAAAACAAAAAGAAATAAACAGCAAATGTACTTATCTTACTCAAGGTGAAATCCTTCACATAACAAATGGGTCAGGAACCACTATGTTGTGTCAAACACTATCTAAACGAACAACCATTTTTCTCGTAGACTGCAAGATAAATATATATTTTTTAAGATGAGTCCCCACAATATGAACACAACAACGTATTGTTTGTTTACCACTCTGCTTCTTCCGCCTTTGTGGTTTGGAAAGGGGAAAACTCGTCATCCCTTCAGTGGTCGTTATGACGTCACCAAGCACATACTGTAATTTAGTTGGTATGCGCGCCAGCTCAGGCCACAACCACAGTGTTAACGCTATGTAAAAAAATTATAAGAATTTCGGACCTGAGTCGGCTTAGGTCTAAGGTGGCTGTGTAAACACAGCACAAGGTTTAAATGAAAATGAATGAGAGAGAGCAGAATCACCATGGCCTGGGAAAATTCTGCTCTTAGAAAATGCCTTTTAATGTTAGTTAATTTTACTCAGTTCAGGAAGTTGGTGCCCAAGTCCCTTGCTCTTCTTTGAAATAAAGCACCATGGAAGCTACAAAGCAGATGGGATTTTGGATTTGTGTTACTCACAGGTTTGCACCTTTACTAACACACTGAGTGGAGGTGCTGGGACATAGTAATGCCTCTGGTTACCACCTGGCAGGATTTCAAACTGTGACCTTTTATTTGTGGCCTACAGGACACGGCGCCTTATCTGAGGTAAGATAAAGAGACACTTGCACCTTAAATTTGGAGCCTACAATGTGTTGACTGCTGTCATTTTTAATCACATTAGAATTTTTATACAGTAGCACACCACTTGGAGAATGTGTTCCCTTGTCAAAATATTAAAAGCGCACTGATTATGTTTAATAGATCAGAATGGTGCTGATAGTGCCAAGGCATCCCCTATACTACTAAGGTACAGTACTGATACATTTAGAGACATATCTGACCTTGTTTTTAACAATTTACTTTTTTTTATATATATCAGGCAGTAAGTGTAACTGCTGATCCTTTGAAGTGTAACATAAAAAAGACATACACATTCAAAAATATATACATTTTCAGCTTGATTTTCAGAACAACAAAAGGTTACATTTCAGTCTTTGCTACTTTGGTCATTATATATTGATTGTTTTGCATGAAAACACATCATTTTCAAAGATCAAAATACTGAGACAAATTACAGGTGCATATTTGAAAATATGTTGATAATTGCAACCACAGGAGTCATTGTTGCTTTTTAGAAACGGGACATAAAAGAATTCTCTCAGTCTTTTTACTCCCGGAAAATGGTACTACATGTTTTACTTTTTTTTTTCCTAATATAATGAGAAGTATGGATAACAGGGATAAGATACACACAATAGCATTGTTCTACAATGGCCTATCACAATATGCCAAGCTGTTTAAAGTCCAGGAAGTCGAATAATATCCACTGTGTGTATGCAAGTGACGTTACAAGCGGCCCATATCACATAGTAAAATAACAAAGGAGCACTGTACTTTGAGAGTTATGCAGATTTTTCCAAAAGGCACTTTGGGGCCAACCAGATCGGAGAAGAAAAAAAAAATATATTAAATGTGGCAGTCCAAAAAACATTTTAATAACATCTTTTCAGAGCCAAATTCTAGTAAAAGAGCAATGGGCCCTTTTAAAAATCAGATTTGTATAAAACTATTTAAATAGTTCAGGAAATAAAGCATTGTGGACAGGGCCCAGTATCACAGTAAACCATTCTTCATAAAACAAGTGGGTTATCTATAATGTACCTTTTTTACTAGTAGCCTCATCTAGTGGAAACTATCTCCATATTCACCAATAAACAATCCACTTTTGTTGTGTTTAATAACAAGCCATAAATTCAATTACTTTCTTTCAGTTACTTATTGGGAAAAGTCTCCCAAAGAAAGATTAGGGATTTTTTAGGGAATTTCATAGTTTTACTTTTTCCTGAGAGGCAGAAGATTAACTTTCTATAATAGTATAATAAAATAAGAACACTGTAGCTATGTAGCTAGTACCTCAGTTTTCATGTGGCTCAACATAAGCAGGCAGCAAAAACAATGACATTTTATTTCATCGTCTCAATTGTTGGCCAGCCTTACAGTCTCATTATCATCATTACTGTTCCTTTTCAGAGCAACAACAAAAAATACATGTTCTGAAATACAGAGACATGATTGCCAGTCGACATTGTCATAAGGTAAAACACAAATTCAACTAATTTACCTGAAGAAACCTGCTAACTTGAAAGAGCTGTCTTTCAATTACATAACAGGGTTTTTAAATGTTCCGACCTTGCCTGCACAGCCAATGTACAGTATAACCCTATTGAGAAGCATTAATGTTAACAAATCAGATCTAGCACTGATGGATCTTGATTTCCTCCTGGCTCACTTAATCCTTGTCCCTTATTCTTAGTCATTTAGTTGCATTTGCTGTAGTGATCAGAGAGGCAGACTTTGGTATTAAATAATGACAAACCAAAAAGCCCCTAATGTGTACAGTACACATCGTGTTGGTATACACTGCAACCCCCCCTCTCACATAAATGAATACATGCTAACCTTAATAGTTATCCCTAACAGTACTAATAATGATACTGTTTTATTTATTAAAAAAAAAAAAAAAAAAGCAAAAAAAGAACAGCTTCCAAGTCATTTGAGCCGAATTTATGAAATGTAGTAGGCAGGTTAGTCAAATAATATATACGACTCCAACTAAGAAGAGCACACAATCATTTGGGAATACAACACCACACTGCTCTTGTTTTTCTTAATAATAATAATAATAATAATAATAATAATAATAATAATAACATGAGAAATCACCCACTCATTGTTTTTGTGTGTGTAGTTTTTATTTTTCAAAATGACGTCTCAATCCTAAAATTCTAGGGGATTCCAAACTTTTGCCATAGTTGAAGTTCCTGAGCACACTATCTGTTATTAAGGGTAAGGTAGTACAGTATGTCATGTTTTTAGTTTCTCTAATTATAAGAGACATCATTTTGCACAATTTGACCAGCCAGAACCACTCAGTTTCGATTTGCAGTCCTTTTACCCAAACTGCACAGACATCTTATACAATAACAGACAGCCGCACAAAGTTTGAGTTTGTTTCCATTAAATTCAATACATTCACCACTGTGTCTGACTTCAAATTAAAGAGGGATTTCCATGTTGCTCGATCTTTTGTGACATGTTTCAATAGCTTTTCATACTATGATGCTTGCTGTCAGTTGAGAAGATATGGTGGGGTGATTGTGATGGTGCATTAGATCATATATTAAAAACAAAACATTGAGAAGTCCCCTGCTGATGCACATTTCCTGAGTCACAGGCTTTCAAATGGATATGTGTCCTTGTTTGTATTTAGTGACAAACCTGTTGGGGGGCACAATTCAATTTTGATTGTTGGCACTTAAAACTTGATTTTGCATTTGCTATTGTAATGAAAAAGAACTTAAATAATCTGCGGTGAAGGGACTTGACTACAGAGACTTGGGAGGATTTATTTGTTTTATGTAACAAAAAAACCTATTGCAGCTATAAATTCACTTGTGGTTCATATAAACAGGAAACATTTTATTGCATATGAATTCAAAGATGGTTTTATACTACAGTTTCCAACCCTTCTAACACCAATCACATGCACAGTCACTCAGTGTAAACAGAGTATGAAATGCAGATTAAAATTCCCCTTATCTGATCATAAGGGACTCCTTGTCATATTAAAGCTGTCTTCAAGATCTAGTTCATGATCAGATTTTCAGTTAAAAAGAAATGTTGCTTTCTATTGAGAAACAAGGATGTTTCAGAATGATCAAAATCAAAAATAAAATCCCAAACCACAGGCATGTTGATACTAAACTGAGAAGCTATTTCTCTAACTATAACTGAAAAACTTCAATGTGGTACCAGTCACAATTGAAGAAACACATATTTGGGGTAAAATGTGTCTTTTTATAAAATGCTGGTGCTTCAAAAGTGTACAGGATCAGTGTTAAACCCTGCACGTTCATGTGAATGAGATTGTCATATTAAACGTTAGGACCATAATTAATCATGCAATGCTTGTAACAGCAAAATTCTACAGTAAACGTATTCTATTTGAATCTGTTGGCAAATGTGTTGTCTTGTTTTCAGCTAATGTTAACTTGCTTGATTTCCCCTGTAATGACAGCACACAGCCGCTGTTGCTAGGCGGTCGTGAAACAGCTTCCGGGAGCACGGCACCGGCTAACTTTAAATTTGTAAACAAACGGATAAGTGCTAAAAAGGAAGCCTTTTAGTAACATTGAAATTAGAATTCTAATTTAGTTTTATTTTGAATATAAAGACAGAACAACGCAATTACTGAGAAAACAGCGTGAGAGTAGTTTTTTTTTTTTTTTTTTTTTTTTAAACTCTGGACTGTAGTACAACGTAAAACATCTACTGTTGATTTTCTGTGAATAGATGGAGTAACGAAACAAAAAAAGCAGTTGATTCAGTATAAATAAATAACTTAGTGATTCTCTTAACTGTTTAAATTGTATACGACAGGTGTATCAAGGCTTGCCACGATGTTTTGTTGTTTGTATATTTAACCCCCCCTGAAATTTGACAAATCGCACTCTGTTTATGAAGCTACGTTAGTTTTATAACTCTACAATAGCTACTTTGATTTAGCCTTGAGAAATCAAAACGCTTCAAAATCTGTTGCTTTAATTGCAAAATGCAATCTGACAAATTGCTAGCTTTTCCTTAAATTTCAAAACAGCCAACCGGCATAATGGTAATATAAAAAAATAAAATAAAAACAGTTGGATACAATGTTTGAAATAAAACGGCAAATAAGGCTTTCAAATCATTGGTTATGCAACTGACTTTCATCAAGAGGTTGTAGAAACGGAAATGTGCTATTAATATAAATCATCATTTATTTTCAAAACTAAAATAGTTTAATACTAGCAGTCTGCATGTTATTTAATATACTGTGATTTTAATTTTTTTTTTTTTTTTTTTTTTTTAAGAAACACTCATCAAAATTAATTTATGTAAATAAAGCAACAAGCAGTGCCATGGATGAGTTAGCACATTACCAGCAATTGCAACACAATGGAATTCGAAAAAATACTGCCCCGTGGTCCTGGTACGGTAGCACTGGTACTATGGTGCCTTACAAATGCAGTGGACTACCATGGATTATACCATTGTGATACATTTAGCTGTCAAAATATGAAAATGCTATGAACAAGTAACCATTTTACCCATTGTTGCTTAGAATTGTTGCCACTGAAGCTAATTTGGCAAGATAACAGCCTGCACACACATACATGCAAACACAGATACTGACACTAAAATAATACATTAGTCAATGTTTTAATTAGTCAGTTTGCTGCTAAATGCGTTACCATTATTATGCTATTGAAAACCCCACTGCTATAGTGTAAAAAGTAGAGGTGCAATCCACAACCAATTTCCAAATCGATTATAGGACAGGCAATTATCAACAATAATCATTGTATTGAGAAACAGCGAGATGATGTGTGGACTCACAAAATACAACTGAAAACATTCATATGCCTGATATTTTACATCATAATATAATATATGCACTGAGGAAATATTACTATTAAAAAGCAAGTAGGCATCTCATTATTATGTATTTTCTCATCACAAAACACATGTAAATATAAGAACTTTAGTCTAGCATCATGCAGGGAAAGCAGGTGTTTTTGGATACCTAGTTACGTGAGGCTCCAATGAAAACTCTAGAAAGTATTATTCAATTGCCAGGGTTAGCCAGAAGGTGTATTCAACATTGAGATATCGCTCCTACATCAAATACCATGACTCTAAACAAGCAACTTTAGCATCACCTCACTAGGAACGCAAAGCAGGAAGAATTTTATTTTATTTAACATGAAACAAAGCAAAAACCCCAAAAATTCACACAACGGGAAAGAACCAATGTAAAGGATTGAATCATTTAGCGCCTGCTGTTTACTACGCACACATTTACCGTAGACACTGTCTTGACTCACTTAGCAGAATGAAATATTATGGCTCCCTCTAGTGAATTTGCAAGGAATTGTTTGAGTTTCTGGGCTTTTGTTGTTATTCATTATTAACTGTTATTTTCGTAATCAGTATACATCACAGACTCATCCCTAACTATATAACAGTCACCGATAGTAGTAAAATGTAAATATTATTTTACAAACGTTTTGACTAGAAGTAACTGAACAGTCTGTTAGATCTTTTCTTTTAGGTTTTTTTGAGAATCAGAGACTATATGCAAATTGTTATATTTTCGAAAAATCCTGAATTTGAAAAATATTCAAAGCAGGTATTTAGTAAGTGAGGAAAAACGGGCAATACAATTCCCACCCCATGTTTTGCTGTAAATTATTTGTTGTTTCAGGATAATTTGTGTCAGGACTGTACCTCAGGCAATAAAGTGTTAATGTGTAGGTGGTAGGGCACATGTATAGTATCAAAGATAACAATGGTCTCATACCAGGGAACAATCAAAACAAACACAAAGCTTTACTACTGCAATGATATTAAATTGGAGAAAACATGAAAGCAACAGCGCTCAGAAAATTAGATCACTCACTGTGGATTGCTGCTGCAAGGTAGATTTCCAATTACCTTGGGATACAATTATAACCCTCTCCACCAGCAACAACAAAGATCAATAAAATAAAATGGGACTTTCTTAGAACAGCAAGACTGCACAGACAAATAAAAGCATTTGCATTAGTTGCACATCCATTCTCTTATCCCTATAGAGGTTACTGCTTTAAATGTTAAAAAAAAAACTGTCAATTAGGGTACAGCTTACCTTCTCCATTAGATGAACTCCCATCTTATAATAATCATAGCAACAGTTCTCTTAGTCCACTGCATTATATTGCAGAATGTATTTTGAAGACAGTTGCCAGAAATCACTACAGATCTTTTAATATCCCACAATCCATCCAATGCCTTACTGATATATTTATTTAATTTATTTATGCAAGTAAACGCAAATGGTAATTTGCAGCTGATTTGTTAACTAATAAAAAAATAAAACATTGTATCTAATGGAATCAGACTTAATTACGAGAGCTCATACATTTGTATATGCAAAATTGTCCAGTCAGTTGAAAGTAAGCACTGTGTGTACATTCGTTACTTTACAGTAGTTTGGTGTGTGCCAATATTTGCACTCAATCTGGGCCTGCACACTATTCATTTCAACTTAGCTCTTAAGTAAGGGTTGCTAATACAGCAATAAGAAAAATGATTCCAGAAACAAACATAGCCTTCAGTATAGTGTGGCATTTAGAGTAGTAGTTAATAGTTAGTGCTTGGCCGTAACTAGCTACGAGGACACTGAGGTCGTGTTCTCGGTTGTTTTTTTGCATCATCATAAGTGCTGATTGTGGTAAATAAAAAATTCTGGTAAAGTACAAAAGACTCCTTAATTTTCTCTGTTGGTTTGCCGTGTAACATAGATTTGGAGGTTGAATAGTAAATACCAAGCAGTCACATAAATACTGCCAGCTATAGCTTGAAACCTAAGTTTGACCTCTTTATAATGTCAGCTCAGGTTACAACACTGGTTGTGTGGGTGTTTCACAGTATCACACAGTAATAGTATTTATTTATTTGTGGTCAAAGCAAAGTGTAATAGTGGTGAATGTGTATATACACACACACACACACACTCACAGATAAAAGTATTGGCCCTCTGCTTATTATACCATAATTTAAGGTAAAAGATTAAGGACAATCATTCACAGTAGTGAACTTACAACTTTTTAATAAAACTGTCTGCCAGTCAACCTACGAACAGATGGTATCATTGTACTTTGTAGAATGTTTTGATACATGGCTGCATTCATTCAATCTTCAACCAGATGAATGTCTCTAGTCCCTGAACTGCTAAAACACCCCAATATCATGATCAAACCACCTCCATGTTTAAATGTAGGTACAAGGTTTTCTTCATTGGAGGCTTTCTTTTTTTTCTTTGATATAGTTCTGTAGCCATTTCCTTTGGTGTAGTTTGCTATGAGTAATTTCTCAAATGTGAATCCAACGCATCTTGACCATCATCTCCTGTGTTGCCAAGATGTTCTTTTTCAACAGATGTTGGAAATAATTACCTCTTTTTCTGGCAAATTGACTGTATAATGCAGCTTAGTTACTGTGTAATGGGTTTCAATCAATTAATATATATTTTAATTAGTTCTATTACATTTTTACAGACATTTAATGTAAAGGTGCTATTTCTTTTCTCATGAACAAATATTTGAAATTGCTTAAGTGCTTTTTTTTTTTTTTTTTTAAATAAAGATTGATTGTTAAACAACCAGAAATGGTGTTGTCATATTAATTAGTGGCTATTGTTCACTAAATGTTTTCTTGAATGAACTTATATTAAGTCTAGGGTGCCAAACCTTTGTCTGCGACTGTTTGTTTGTGTGTGTGTATGTATGTTTGCCACATATGTGTGTATATATATAATATATATATATATATATATATATATATATATATATATATATATATATATATTTAATACTTACTTCCTATATTTGCATCCTCGAGCACTGGTTCCTCTTCAATCACGTTTTCAATCACTGGACAACACCCACAGTACAGAAATGTTCCTTGATGATCAACAATTTCTGTGACAGTTTATAATTCACAAAAAATCCCTCTTGTTACAATTGTTCGATCTATTGATGTTGAGGTTTAAAGGTTTTTAATTGAGACGAAGCAAAACATACATGATAATAATTTGTTTTTAATTGAAAGCACTTTGGAGATTATAAATTCAGCACAACCTAATTGTGTGATTTAAAACATTGAACATTGCATTGAATTAAAATGTGTCGGTCCAGTGAGACCTTAAAGGAAAATTATTCAGAACTGCTGTATTCGTCCCATCTAATATATATATATATATATATATATATATATATATATATATATATATATATATAGACATTTAGCACATTTAATCTGTGGAGTTATTTTTCACTAAGACAATTAGACAACAGGTTTTGCTATCGAACATATTTACAAAAAATATTTGCTGACGAACATCCTTATGTTTTTCAAGGAGTTTTTCTTGCCTTTTGCTCTGAGCCTCCTCTAACTAGACACAAAATAAATACATAAATAAATAAATAAAACAAATCTCGTTTCAATGTGCACTCTCATAGGTAGACTTGTCAATTAATTTCCTCACCTTCAAATATACTGAAAATGTATGGGTGTAAACACAGCATTTGTTGTAGACGGTGAGTCCTGAATATGGCAATGATATACTGCCCACTTGTGCTTGTTTTGTAAAACTGCAAATTCATTTTTCACTATTTCTGCTGTCTGTTCTAGAAGAAAATCTATTTAACAAAGCATTGACTGAATTATTTAGTGTTTTTTTTTTTTTTTTTTTTTTTTTTTTACTTTTGTATGCATGACATATTCATAGAATGTTAAAGAAACAAACCACAGTGTAGAACTTTTATTAAATCATTTTTTAATCTAAACAGCCTACAAAAAAAAAAAAAAAACACGTCTGATATTAACTCATTTTGATAATCAGTGATATGTATTGCTGTGCATTGCTGAAGATTTACTGTAGAAGTGCAAAAAAAAATAATTCAATATAGGCCAGACTAAACAACTTTTGTTTGCTCTTGCAAAATAACATACATGCAATGTGTTAGGTAATACACCGAACATATTATATTAAACTGTGATAATGGTATAATTAACACTCATTTTATTATGTAAAATAAAATAGAAATAAATAATAAAAGTGTAAATGGATTACCTACCCGTTTAATATATTGCACCACTTCATTGACGTAGGATCTGTTGATTTCAAGTTTTTCCCTGAGAGGCAAAAAAACAGTTAAAATGTACACTATACACAACTGAACCAAATGTTCACATTGTCTACTATCTGTGAACATTTACATGTACACTGTGCTACATTTACATGCATAATTCAGCCTTTGACACAGCCAGCACCAATTAAACTGTTAAGTGAACCAGGCTTGGCGCTAACAAGGCATCATCTAGTAGGGAAAAGTTTTTTTACTCATCAAAACATGGGATGCAGTTGTCAATGGGGTCTAGTCAGTTGAATTAAATAATGGCATTATTGACGATATTGACACCAAAAAGTAAATTGTGTACCAAAGTTATGAAAATAGACATCTCCTGCAGTGTATGTGCATTTAGTTTCATTTTGTCTTTTAATCAATAAAATAGCCCCCCTTCTTGAACTATTAGGCCCCCTTCTTTAACTTGTGAACTATTAAAATTTAAACAGTCGCAGTATTTATATACACCACTCATTTGCATAGACTGCAATATATCTGAGTGTTGGCTAATATCGATAATTTAAGAAATTTTACATAATTACTTATTTTCTTTATTAAGTTTTATTGGGGAATGTACCTGTAATATTCCAGTCTTACACTTTCCTGTTCAAAAAAGTACTTCCTGTGATCTTCCTGTTTTCTAACTGCCTGCTGCCCTGGTTGGGTGTTGGCTCAAAATGATTCTGTCTTATTCAGACTTGGAATAACAGGACATTAATGGTATAAACTAATTTGACAAAATGTACATGTTCTTTTTGATTAAATTAAAACTCACTCTTCTGTTAGATTCTTATCTTTAGATTTGGCTTCATTGATCTTCTCTTGCCTCTTCTTGTCCATTTTCTTCTTTAAGTCTTTCTTTTCTCTGTGAAAGAAAACAAAGTTATAAACTTTGAATTGTAACACGTATTTTTAATCATAGCGGGTTGGCGGGTGTGCTAGCTGCCGTGTTGCAGACCGTGAAACCTTTTGCCCTGCTTGGCGCTTTGCCAGCCACTTGTTTACACCAGCGCTGACCCCCGCCAGGTGCGGCAGGGGATTCAGGGGACCAGGACTGGCAGCAAGCAGTGATTGGTGCAAAGGTTATCACACTGTTGCAGTGTTTTAATGGTGGTAGGGTATAAAGGAGACCAGCCTCCGTGCTGGCAGTGAGTGTGTTAGTCCTGTCTGCTGATGTTCCTGTGTGGTTGCGTCACTGTGCCTGCTAATAAAAGAGCTGCTGTTTTGAACTGCAAACCTGTTTCACGTTCCTCATTCTAGCCCTTTGATACAACATACATTAGGTACTGGGATCTCTGCCCACAACATATTCAAAAGTTATATACTCAGATACATTTTTTTTTTCAGTAGATATTTGTTTGATACATACAGTAATTGATAAGACTTTTTCTTCATATGAGGAGGAAAGAATCTTTAAAACTAGGCCTTACTTTTCACAGAGTTCTTTTATTTTCTTTAACTGGTTGTTTTGACTCTCCTCTGCCACTGTGGTCAGTTTCTCAACAAGCTGTGAAAAGAATACAAATGTTGAAATAAATGCTGAATCTGAAGGTGTTTTACAAAGAGGGATCACATTTCTTGGCCATTCAGTACCATAGTTGTAGGCAATGTATTCTGTTTTCATTCAGCCTAATGAATATGATCACTTTATAAGCAAGGCACTTTATTTTTTTATTTTATAATTAAAAATGTCCCTGATTTTACAAAACTTAAATGTAACTTGTAGCAATTTTCACCTAAAATCTGAGCCCCTAAAATACTAATTTGTACCAAGAAATCCACAACATTCTAAATGGTAGATACAATTAGTCTTTTTAAACTTCTTTAGTTTTAATACATGTCAACCTCATGCACTTTACACAGTTAGTCTAAAAACTAAGCAAATAATAATTGTCACCCATAAGTACTCTTGATATTTACCTGGAAAACAGGGAAATACTGTATTTGCACTGACTTTCACATTATTTATTTATTTATTTATTAATAAACTGATATTCTAGGGAGTTTTATATACTGGTAAAACTTATTTAAAAAAAATATAATCAAATAAATGACCTTTTCTGTATTGTACAGTATGTTAAAACATCTCTTTCTGTGTGCTTAGGATAAACATTTCTGATCTTCATATTATCACAAAAACTTCCATAAAACGTGCAATCTTCATTTAGACTGCTAAACAACTCTTCATTTTAATTATTATTGATAACAATTTTCATAACAGACAGTGAACTTTGTATGTTTATGTTTCCATTACAATATTTCAAGGGAAATTGGCAGAGATTAAAGAATAACATGGGATAATATCATTATCTCTGGTATTTGGGAAGCTATAAATGGATCTTTAACCAAGGCTGTGGGAGCAACCATTAATTTCCAGAAGCTTCAGTCAACAAACAGAATCTGGTTTAGTAATAACTGTTAAGAACAGTTAAATATAACAGCCAAGGTGGCAGCAAACAATCTGTTTGGAGAGCTGTCAGAAATTGTGCTTGGAAGCATATCAGTATGTTATTAAAAAAAAAAAAAAAAAAATAGTGTGTGTGTGTGTGTGTGTGTGTGTGTGTGTGTGTGTGTGTGTGTGTATATATATATATATATATATATATATATATATATATATATATATATATATATATATATATCCAGGTTCCTTGCTAACAAATTAAGCATCTCTCAAGTGAAGGTTTTAAGGGAGTGCTTTAACTTACAAGCAGAAGAGGTTAAAAGTGTACAGTAGTAATGCCTTTTGAGTTAATTATTATGAGCAAAACAAACACTTATCATCTCCCACAGTGCAATGTGAACAGCAGCAGTGTGTTATTATAAGTGCTCTTCAAAGATCAACCATTGACGTCATCATTAGATAACCAAACAACTTCTAATGCTTACAGATGGGAAATAAACTTTTTTTTAATTATTCCACAGTCGAGAATTTCAGATGACACTCACTTTTCTATAGTCACAGTACTTCACTCCCACTTATTTAAATAACATTCCAAATTAAGTAAATGACATATTCTTTACCGTCACATGGGTCCTCAGATTAATCAGTACTGGGGTCTATTTTAATAATCCAAACAGTGGATCTTATAAAACTTATGTTCTGCAACCCTTACTACTGTATTTGAATATCCTTTGGTGATGTTAATAAGGGGGTCAAATTAATATATGTCAGCATTTTATGCCAAAGCTGTGTAGAATATTAACATATTTTTTTATTTGTATATTGAGTGTAGTTTAAGCCTTGTCTTGACCCATCAGACAGAAGAGGAATGCCGTGTGGGATAATCTTGTTTGAGCGAAAGACATTAAACATATTTATAAATGTCATTTTTCATAAATCTCTGCGTAAAATATAGGGTTACCTTCTGTTTCAGAAAGGTGATATCCACCAATGATTTGAATTAACAATTCTTTATTGCATTTGACAAAGCCATGATTATGAAGGAACGTAATATACATTTTGTCCATTAATCTTAATAAAGTACTACATGCCTTGTCTAGCCTTTGTATTTGTTTTTTATGTACTCTCCCAACTTTTAATAGGATTGTGATCCTGAAGTTTGGTTTCTACGGCTGCTTTCAGCATGTATTTCATTATGATAGCACAGTTTGAATTACAGGTTTGGACTGCCTGTTATAATGGAGTGAAAATGTACACTAATAAAAGCATTTTCCCATTTCGTTTAAAAAAAAAAAAAGCTTCTCATTATTGGTAAGTAGAATAATTGATTTACCTGTTTAACATGTTCTTTTTTCTGGTATTTCTCACTATAATACTGTTCTTGTCTGAGGTTCAGCAGCTGCTGCTGCTGCTGTTCTTTCAGCTCTGATAATTTGTGGGTAATTTCTAGATCCAGGGCAGATAGATCTTGCTCGATAGATGTAGAATTGTGTTCAGGACTGGATGACGTACCCCTGCAACACAGATGTGAGATTAATTGAAACACGTTGCAACCATAAAACAGATTTACAAGCAATCAAATTAAACAGCAAAAATACTAAAACGGATATTCCACAAAGTATGTGATTTATATAGATAGGGCATCTTCATGTAAATAACAATTACAATGTATGTTCCTGCTCCTTTGCATAACTTATTTCTCTAATGAGAAAATAACACAGGTCTTAAAAGACAAGCAAACTTCCTGAAGAAAAATGGAAATGATCAAATTAACATGAGACTGACCACACAGCTTGGCTGTGACTCAGTTAGTGTACTATCTGTGTTCGTTCGTAGTGCGCTGAGCAGACGCCTGAGAAGATTGATGGTAATCTCTTCATTTATATTCCATGCCATGTGTAAGCCACTGCAGTCCTTTTAAAACCTATACATCTGCTATTGTGTGTAATAACCCCTTACTTTATTATTCCCGCAACAATAACACAGTGGATAGAAAAAATCAGTGCTAAAGTCAGACACTGCCAAATTTAAATCCCAAAAGTAATTATCTATTATGTTCATGATTCTACATTTAATTATTTATTTATTTTTTTTAAAATATAAGACAACCAAACCCAAGTACATAATTCTATTAGGTTAACAGTGCCCAAGCTCTGCAAGGCATTATTTAAAATCTATTATCAAAGCATTGTTTTCACTAGCTGTATGAAAACTACTCACTGAATAGCTTGTTTTAGATTACAACAAATAGATATGTCTGTAATTAGGTGGAATACTCTGCTAACTATGTTAACCGTAAGCATTTTAAGGAGCATTTTGTTGCACTTGTATAACACATTGTACAAGCTTATTCTAAAATAACTTGAGGGGCAGCAACAGCGAGTGGTTTTGTGATAAGTTTCCAGCATGTTCTATTTCCAGCATGTTAAATGTGTATTTGTTATGTGGTAGTTCCCTCTACCAGAGCAAAGTCACATAGTTCAGAGGACAGCGTTACCCCAGTAAATGCTAATAATTTGAGAGCATAACATGTCTGTCTCCCTCTAGTGGCGAACAGCTGTCAATGCTGACAAGTACAAGACTGCTTGTTTTAAAAATAAAAACAAATATATTTTTGTCTTGTATTTAACATTACAAAATATAAAAATATTACACTCCCTATTTATCACGTCTATTGCAACACGGTTTTATTGTATGTCATGGTTTAGGTTAAAGAGACAACTTTGTAAAACAATAATTAAAAGCAAAATATAAACCTGTCTACAATACTGCATATTTCTAATCTGGGGTTGGGGTACTGCCATGCTGGTTCTCAGCATCTCTATGGGCTGTTTTCCAGCAATTGTATATAATTGTGTTTCTCAGCTCTTTCGACTGTACAGACACCGGGACCCAACAAATACTGTACACGACGAGTTACCACCTTGTTTTTAAGGGGTCAGCCAATAAGACTCAACAGACCACACGTTTTTAAAAGGTCAATGCGTACATTGCTGTTGTTGCTGTGCGAAAATGTCTGGAGAAACACATCATTCCTCCTGAATCTTTCAAAATAGTAGTTAGAGAATCATGAAGAGCCTCAACTAGAACAGCAGATTTAAAAAAAAAAAAAATTGTAAGACAGAAAATAAGTCATTAGCATTAGTTACATAGCACTAATGTTTGAAATGTGTGTCTGCACCTTTAAATTACAGGTCTGAATTAATGCACGTTACATTTTGACAGTTAGGGTTCCCACATATATTGATTGGGGGTTGGTCTTTATGCAGGGGATTCAGGAAGTGAAAATGGGAGAGAATCGTACGAGTGAGGCTGCAAGACAGCTCCTATTTTGTGTTGTACATCTCCTAATAATGTGTGCTCTCCCAATGAAGGCTTTTGAACCGTCTTATTGTGTATCAATAAGGTTTTGTCACAAGAGATCACGGAAGTCATGAAAATCGTGAATTTGAATAAAGTCTGTGAAATCTTGAAAATTAATATAAAAACACATTTAATTAGACACTGAAAATACAAATCTGTATCTGTAAATTGCTTGGTTGTGTATGCACGCAACATTTATGTGTACATTTATGTGTACATGCAGGTCAGCGAATGAGACATTTAAATGGGTGACAGCTAAAATACAAAAAATTGTGAGTGAGCTTTTTTTCTGTAAAGACAAAAGAGCAAAGGCATTGGAGAACAGAAGTTTACCAACTTACAGAGGCTTTCTTTACAACATGCTGTTTGTTTCAGAATCGTGGAATCGACTTCTGTCGCAGATGAATGCAATACGTCAGGTGCATACAGCTATAAAAGCTGTGCATCTTCACTATTTGCTGTACAGGATGCATGTCACAGCCCTTTTTACTGCAGCTGTTGTTCATACTTTAATACAGACTGCATTCGCCAAATTGGATACATTTAGATGTGCTGAGTTTGTACCTCTTATACAAGAGGTTTAAAAAAGTGACGTCGTTGGTACGTCCATCTGAGAACCCAAAAGGGAGAATTTCAAACATTAAATTAGAGAGATGCAGGCATGTGACAGTGAGAGATATTTGAGGTATTTTAGAATAATAGGTGAAAGGTTTGACGATCTGTTACGGCTGTACGCCTTTCCAAAAAAGATGCATGTTGCAAGATTGTAGATTACTTAATTCCAACTTGTCGCACAGAGTCTTAGAACTTATGTCGGTCTGAAGTAGGCCTATGTACTCTATGTACTACTACATTATTTGGTGACCTTTCCATGAATTCTTATTTTTTTGCCTCACCTTGCCCGTGAAATGTATTAAAAATGACCATGCCAAAACCGTAGCCTTATGTATCAACACTTAATACAGTAGCCTTGCGCAATCTTCTCAAAGCTAACGGAATTAGTTATCTGAAGAACAGCTACCCATTGTTTCTGTTGGGAATGGGTACATTTAGCAGCTGTTGTTTGATAAGATTATGGTGTCTTTCACATATCTTCTGGACAGATTAAAGAAGAACAGCAATTTCATCATCACTTTGTAAATCTCCATCAATTATATAGACGTTTAAATTCAGCTTCTGCATTTAATTCCTGGCTTTAACAAACAAACTTACAACCCACTTACCTCTCGGAAACCGATCACTGGCAATGATATTTAGGGCTTCATCTGTTTTAGGTTTGACAAAACTATCAATAACTTTACTCTCCATTCCCAGTTCACATTCCTTTTTTAATTTTTTTTTTTAATCTAACGCCACTTTAATGTTTTACATCTAAAACATAGTCCTTACTACTATCTTTGCATGCAACAGACACTTGTTTGGTCTGTGCAAGTGAAATTTCAAACTCACTCTGAGGAACTCATGACAACATTACCATAACGTGAGAGACATTTTAACTGTTTAATGAAAACCCAATCCAATTACCAAATTAACAATCAACTGACTTGTTATCAAATTAGGAAGAAAAGTGGCATAAACAATTCAAAGTGTTGAATCTCTAAGAAAAGCAGCTACAACTTCTCATGCCTAACGGCACTCAAAACTGAATTATTTTTACAGATTTAATACTTAGCGTTATTTATCCCATTCAGAAATACCACAGAGTGGGCTGAACTGTCTAGTAGAACTGCATGCAAGTCAGGGCAGTTTAAAATATGTACATTCAATACGCAGTTATCATTGTTATCGAATAATAATTATACCGTTTTAAACGACAATAAGTGCATTTCAGTCACAGCAGATGTTAGCATATTAGTGATGTATCGACGGGATGTATCTTGTAGTTTTGTGGTTTGTGTATTTTATCCCCCCCCCCAAGAAATCTGACAAATTTGAATGGATTGCATGATCTGAACTAATCACTTTCAATTGCATGTTCTAAAAGCAGGTGCACTGTGCTGTTATCCCCTTGATAGTTACTTGCTATGCCTCATTTACTTGCCTTTTGCATATAGTAAAATTATTTTTTCAAAATAAAACACACACAGCACAGTTTTTAGACGTGAAACCAAGTCAGGCTAGTATGTCAAAAACAAAACACCTCAACCTCCTATATTATTAGCTGCTTTAAATACTCTCCTAACACTTTTTCGAGCGTGGTGTATGCATTCCATGTATAATTATTAGCACAGTATACCATAAAGATTTCCTGACTATAAAATAAAACATTTTGACTGTCCCTGTTTGCATTGAAAATCAATTCACAATTCACTTGTGTTTTTATTTGGTCTTTGCTATCAGGCAAATAATTCAGGTTTAACTAGATCTTGGTGAGATGACACATGCCTGTGGAATAAAGTAATACAAGTTATAAAGAAATAAATGAAAAGTAATCTTGCAGATATAGATCAAATGGAAAGAAAAAAGGACAACTGGATTGTTAGAGAAAACACAAAGAAAAGTGATTCACAGCTACTCAACCTACCTTTTCTTACCGTCTCTTTTAGCACATTTTTGCAGCACAGCCCTTCTCCGTAAATACTCGCTCTGATACTCATTGTACTTGGCAGTGTGCTCCTTAATCAAATCTGTTGTTTTCTTGTGGTGTTTCTTTACCAGCTCCTTCATTTCTTTGTAGTGCTTTCTCTGCTCTCTTACAAATGCCTTTTGTTGCTTCAGCTCTTCAATAGTCTGTGCTTCTGCCTCTGTAATTATATATTGAGTAGAATGTCACAACCCTCTAAGTCCATCTTCACAAATAAGCCCTACATATCCACTGTCTGTTTGTAGGTAGGGCATTAATTGAATATATGAACCATGAGTTCTTATCACAGTTTAGGTGTTTTAAGTGTGTCCTGAATGTTGTCATATATACACAATTTTTACTTACATAGCTTTTAAAAACTCTCCTTGTTATTGCTTTGAAGTCCATTACTGCTATGATGATATCACCAAAACCTCTCAGTTTGCATAACAGTTTATTTATCTGTTTATTATCCCATGTAAATGTGTTATTAATCATAATTTATTACCGTTTAAGCACTTAAAGATATTTGGCGTGTTTGGGAAGACTCGGAGTAAGTCTGAGTAAGTACGTTTGTTAAAGATCTAAAGTGGAAAAATATCTAACTGTTTCAAGATAGTTCAAGATTGCTCACAGATTGTCCCAGAGATTACTATTGTGATGACTTTATTAAACACGCCAACCATTTATGAGCACATCAACAATAATAACTGATGATTAAGAACAAACACAGAAAAAAAAAAAAACATACAAATGCAGATGAATAAAGCTACTTAAAGGTGACTAATGTCACAGTCCTGCAAATAGTGCTTTCCCAATCATGGTCCTTTGGGACCCCTGTGTCTGTTGGTTTTCATTCCAACTGAGTTCTCAATTACTTAGTTGAACCCTTAATGGAACTATTAATGTGCTTATTTAACCTTTTTAATTGTTATCAGTTCCTAAAATGTTGCCGATTTCAAGTTACTTATAAAATCGTATAGTAAACTTGAAATCTGTTTAAAAGCTGAAAACAATTTAAAAAGGTCTAATTAAGAAAATTTAGTTCAATTAAGGTTTCAATTAAGTAATTGAGAAGTCAGTTGGAATGAAAACCTGCAGACACAGGGATCCCCCAGGACCAGGATTGGGTAACCCTGTTCTAAGGGCACTTTCATACCTAGTTCACTTGCAAGGGATTTGAATCATGTTTCATTCACAAACAAACTATTTGTTTTTCAAGTCTGCTTTGATTTGTTTCACAGCAGAAAAATTCAGGCGAACTTGAGTTTCTTTCAAAGTGCATTTAAATGTGTTTGTTTGGTTCACTTACAGCTTCATCCAGACCACAGTTGTTGGTTTCACATTGCACTTTTCCAAAGCACTCAGCTCTCTTGTTGATTACTAGAGCAGAAGCTCTCCCTGGTAAAACATTTTCAATCACGCCCAACATGGAGAATAATTTCTGTGATGTGGTTGAGTTGTCTGTGTTTCTTAGGTTTATTTGATGCTTACAACGTCAAAACATTGCCAAAAAAACTTAACATGTGAAAGAGCGTTGAGTAATTGACAGAAAAACACTATTCTTTTGGACGAAATGCCAGAGAGAATCATATCATGAAAAATATATACTTGTACATTCTTCCAACTCCAATTTTACTGTTATTGATCACAATAATAATAATAATAATAATAATAAATAATAATAATAATATAATAATAATAATAATAATAATAATAATAGCTTATTGTAAATGTTGTATGCGTGACAGTGTGTTGAGCTAAAGATGTAACAGGAGCTGGTTTACTAAACTCAGGTGGGGCAGCGCAAATGTAACAGTGACTAATGTCTGTACAAGAAGTATTGCTTTGTCTTGGTACAACGTCTTCCCTGCGAATGTATATGGCACAATTATAATAAAGCCAGACGGAATACTTTTCTTTGTTTGTGACAGTTTTGCTATTATGCTTAAAGAACACACTTGCTGCAATAGTAATTCAATCTCAAAACACTATAGAGTAATTTCATTAATAGGTTTTTTTGACAAGCTCTGCATATGTGCGACACGGGCAGAGACTTTCCTTGGTGCTTGCTGAAGCAGTATGTCGCTTCCACGATTTGCTTAGCTTTTTGGAGCGGTTTGTTTCAAAGTGAACTGGAATACTTTCTATCGCAAAAAGTTGAAATGGAGCAAAGTGGCAAACATAAAATATTTATATATGTATATATTCTATTCTCCTCAAAGAACTGCTTCCACTCAGCACATTTTGTAAAAAATATAAACTGACTCATGAAAATGTACAAATTTGAGTGGTGATCTGTGAACCATGTCATATTCTGAATGGTGGGCTTTAAAGGAAGATTTACACTGCATGTAATAGATCAAAAAACAATGTACTTACCAGACAAGACACTCTGAATGACATCTTCTGTTTTTATTGTAGATTTCACTGAGCCTACAAAAAAAATATTTTTTTAAATGTATTTATTGGAAAACATCATGGAAAAATAATTAATTTTCTATTTTATTTCCTTTCTAAAATTATAATTTTTTTTTTTAAATCCAAGTTAATTTTCAGTAAAGGGACCACTTTATTTTATTTTTTTGTGTGTGTCTGTGTGTGCGTTCAACTCTTCAGATATACGGTATATGATCTCTCTATCTGTAAATACTAAAATATTGTAACTTCCCTCACACACAGACTTGTGTTGGCTCATTAACCACTGCTAGTTGATCTTTTATTTGGCCATACAGCAGTTTTGTTAAGCAAATGTTATGAAATCCACTGTTCTTGTGGCTCTCCACCACATGTGGAGTCCTTTTAGATACATTTATGACAATTATCATTCTTGTCACTGGCCCCTTGACAGCTTTGAATAGAATCCAATGTTGGCAACAGTGGTTGCACTAGTTAATTTCATACCAGTGGGTGGCGGGGGGTGGACGATCTGAGACGGAGGTTTAGGTGCTATGCAGGGTTCGTGATTAACGCCATTTTCTGCTGGTGCGGGCTTGGGAGCACTAATGGACTCTGAAGACATATCTCCAGGTTCGATCTAAAATAACAATAAACAAAAGCAACAACAAATTAATTAACCTTCTTGATGAACCCACATTGTTTGGAAAATACCAGCAATTTGTTTTTTTTTCTTTTTTGGCAAATAACAGTTGCTCCTGTAGATTAAAATATAGTATTAAAATAAAAAAAAATTAAAAAATCCCAACATGTGGTTGCTACAGTTAAATCATACATAGTCCTTAATAAGCATGAAGTGTGTTTATTCATATTTGAGATTCAATATGACACCCATATCTATAGTTTAATAAACAAATTAAAAAAAGGACATTACAATATGCGGTAAGTAAAAATAATGTGCGTATATTTAGTATTTACTGAACACACCAATAGATTTTCAACTTAATAACAGTTTAAACGGTTCATAAGATTTCACCAGATACTGCACTCCCTCTGCCTTGCCTAAAGTCTTCAAAACACTCCACAAAAAAGGTACATGCAACAACTTTTAAACAAGCCTCTCTGTTACTATAATAGCTTTAAAGAATAAGCATTAAATTGTACCTCCTTGCTACTGCATATAGTATAAACATATCTGTGGTGTCCAGCTCTCCTACGCATTATTCAGCATGCTCTCCCGGCTGTTTTCTTCTCTATTACTCGTGTTTGCAGCCTGTGCTGTGCACTCTGTTTCTAATCATCCCACAAATTAAGTATCTTTAACACCAGCTCTGCCAAGGCTCAGCAGCAGCAGCACTTTGCCTTCTGCAGAAAACTCTTAGCCTGAGTAGGCCAAAATGCACGAAGCCCAGTTGCCATGGCACCTGTTGAGTGGTGGTTGATTTTTTGCTGCTTTTCCCCTTCGCTCTTTGACGGTAATTACAGAAACAGTGTAGACAAAGCTCATCACTGCTGCTACTCCATCAGTTGAAACTATGACAAGCCACTTCAACTATGTAGCCATTAATTTCTATGATAGAGTAGCTGTCTTTACTGATTATGCTGTTAATTTAATGTGGATTAGTAGCTGACTTTGCCATTCACTACAAAGTTATTTTACTGTTGCTTTAGATTGCTGTACCAGTGTTGTGTTCTGGAAGTTTTCTGATCTAGGCTGATAATGTTTAGTCACATATGTGTATTGGATTATTGGGTGTCCTGGCTAAATTTGTATTTAATAAAACAGATTATTTTGTTTCTTTGACTAAACCTTGAAAAGAGTGTTGTTTACTTATCCCGGCCCATCTATGAGTAAGGTTGTTTCAGTTGAATTAGAAGTTTAAAAAAAAAAAAAAGGTTCTGGAAGGTAAATTAAATGTATAGGTTACATATATTTTGTACAGGGCATGTTATTATATATTCATTATAGTTCAAATAGTTTAGAATTGTGATAAATCTGTAAAAGCCTGACAGTGTATTGCTTTTATTGTTCACTGTTTTTAAACAACACACAGGCTGATTTTATTCTTTCAATGATAGTATTCATTGTTTAAAACTGATGCAGTGATGTGACTAGCAATTACTACGGCAATAAAGAAACACACTACAGATCTTACAAACATAATTTTTCCTTTGTCATTTGTCCAAATCTAGTATGCATGTATAGCCTTCAAACTAGAGCTACAGTAGGCAGACAAAATGCAGGAGACTTCACATCTGGTAGCCTGTTGTTTAAAGAATTGCACATGCTTTTCAGCCTTTTTAGTTTTGGAAACTGAAAACTTTTTAACTGGCACTGCAGTACAAATTGACAGAGTAATACTGGGAAAATGTTCTGGTTAAGCTGTCCTTTGATCGTCTACATTAAGATATACTGCATTACTATTCTTCAAGATTTTTCCATAGTCTGGCTGAGCAAGGAATATGTCTCAAGTTTTAGTACAATGCTTTGAAATTTAGTCGAGAAGGTTGTTGATGAACAAATTTCTTGTTAAAAAGTTTAATTGCCACAGGTCATGTACATCACTTCCTGTCATTTCCTTTTCATACAGGGAGATATTTTGCCACAGCTTAATATATACAACTCTTTGAACGTTCATTTTGAAAAAAAAAAAAAATAAATTATAATTTTTTAAAATATATATTTAATACTACAAGGTACAGAGCTGTGTTCCTAATTTGTGCAGATGCTCAAACCCAAACGGATGTGAGCACCACAATTTGTTTATAAATTTGTATGTGAATTCCTGCTTCTAATCATGTTGAATGCATTCTCTCTGGTACTCTTTGCTCGCCTCCACGATAAATAAACTCAATATGATTAGAAGCAGCCACCAAACACTTACAGTATTATAGAAACAATTTATATGCATACAAACATGTGAAAGTGGAAGTTATATATATATATATATATATATATATATATATATATATATATATATATATATTTGATAGTTATGTTGTACATAAAGTGTGGGGGTGTCTGACAACATTACAAATCCATGTCAATGATCTGTTGTCTGACAACCCTGACCCTGGCGGCTTGTCCAGGAGGCTCTAATGATTCAAGAGCTTCTTCTTCCTCACCTTCCTCAAGTGCGACAAGAATTTATTGGTCGCCCAGCAATCTTTGACGTATAACTATGCTGTGCAGGATACAACATGCTACGAAGATCCTAGCCACAGTTTGGGGGTTGTATTGAACCACGGCACATTATTTGTGGAAAACTCATTTTTAGTAAATCAAAGGTCCGCTCGATCACATTCCTAGTGGATCTGTGTGCCCTATTGGCATGTACGCCTGTTCTTTGTTTGTGTGTGGATTAGACACAGGTGTTAAAAGCCAAGGATGCATTGCAAATCCGCAAACACCTGTAAGGAAACGTTATTGCAATATCTAGTGAGCCCTTTTCTATACCAAGACTTAATTCTTTACTCTTAGGTTTGTATTTGTATAATTAAAATCTACAGTAGAGGTCAGTTGTCATATAATGTACATATCCAGGTTCAGGCTACAGTTGCATTGATCATTTCTTGGTAATAACATTAGACTGGGTGCAAATAACGGTATATTGTTTTAGCAATACAACAAATGTTCTGTAAGGTTACAAATGGTTCAAACAAATTAATAAATCTCATTAACCGCAAGTATAGAAAAGGCTCAAATATTTTCATAACTACAAATATTGAATTATCTAGATAGTCTTACAATACTGACCTACTAATATGCCATCTGGTATTTTGGATCTCTGAAATGATTAAACACAGCGGATTGTGTCAAAATATAAGTCATGACAAGAGCCAGGGAAATGTGCACATATGTTCCAGATGTTGTAGGATGCATCACAAATCATCTGCACATTTAGTGAATGGAACCCCTTTTCTGTTCACATATGTATATGCATGGTGCTGCAGTGATCTGAATGCAAATCAATGGATTTCATTACTCTGGGAAATTGAGAGGGATACTGATATAATCATCAACACTCCTTATGAAGTCACCTGTGCCCCCCTGAAATGACCCAGATACACAGAAGGACAATGTTGCCGACACCTTCATATGTGGGGTACGGCAAGACCCCTTCTCGTAGGCAATTCAAGGTCCTCCCCCAGCCTGACAGAGGCCGACAAAAGCTGCCCTATCCAGACGCAATCAAGTTTTCAGATCGTCTAATCTGGTAAATCTAAGCAATTAACCCTGGTCCTGTACACCCTCTCTCTGTATCGTTGGCGTTGCAGCCAGGGTCTTTCAATCTCAGGCTTGCACTTAAGCTCTAAAATTAAATTTGCTGCTACAGCTGCTGCCACTCCCAACAAAACCACACAGTAGTTTGTTTATCCTATTTTTTTTTAGCACCAAAGAACTTAAATATTGTTTCAAGGTTATATACTTTTTCGTTAATTAAAACCCTTAATTAAAACCCAAATTATGACAATTAACACAGATTTCCTTTTAAATTCCCATGCAAACAAAAGAAATAGTTGCGGGAAGCACTGCTTGTTTAGAATACAACATTATTTCGTAAATGAACATAATTTAGGAAATCACATTGCATGATTATTTAATAATGAAATAGGCATAACGACTGCTTGAAAATACCCAAATCAATGCTACATACCGATTTGTTGATTAACACTTTGAACCTCCCCCCTCCCCCATCTCCCCAAATTAGTCTTATAACAATGCAATAATTTCTAATTTAATTCAGTTCTGATCATTCTACATCTATTTCACTTTCCAGTTATGGGTTCCACAAGTAATCAAGCTAGAAAAGAAAAAAACAAAAAACAGATAAGTTTAATTTTGCATGATACTTGAATGAGGGCAGATAAGAGCATTTGACAGCAGGGGAGTGATCATTTAAAAAAAATAAATAAATAAATAAAAAAGCTGAATTTGAGTCATTGTATGTGCAAACCACCTAAATAATTGTTTGCCATTTTCTTTTTTCTTACAATTTTACGCAGTACCGGTATAGGAAATGATCTTGCCAAAAGTAGCAAAAAGCTCAGATGACTCAGAAAAGTAGGTTTTATGAGAATAATGCTAAATTGTTAAAAGTGAATAATTCTAAATTGAGTGATGCTTACACAGCATGTACACAGGAAATGGGAAAGGCCAAATCTAGAATAGACACTATTTATATAATTAAATTCTGTTATCATTTAATTGAAACTGAATACACCCCTCTGTCATCCATTATAACCTCTGCAGTCTCTGCCTTATAAACATGTTTGTCCAAATTCAGTATGCATAACATATGACCTTAAACTAGAAGTAGACAGAAAAAACCCCAAAGAATCACATTAAACAGACACATGCCTTTCCCCTAAAGATGCACGTTTTCCTGATTTCTTAGCCTCTTTAATACAGAAACTATGAAAACATTCAAAACAGTGTTTCAAAGCAAATTTAATAGCTGAAAATGGCAATCCAGGCACAATTAATTAAAGAGTAAACAAAACCGATATCTGTCAAGGGAAAAAAGAAATCTAGGACAGGTTACAGTAATTTTTAATACTGGCACCCAAACTTGAAAAAGATTTGGGATTCCTGAAGGGGAAAGGTTCAAACCCTTCCTCTGTCTAACAATAAATCGACATCATGATGTCCTGCATTACTTTGGTTTATTCTATATGTAGTCCTGGTGGTCTAGGTTTATTTCTCATATTTCAAGTGACACCACAGTGGCAGGTGGTTTTGAGCAGTGTGTGTGTGGATTAAAAACATTTAAAATTTGCTGCAGTACAAAATTCACGCTCCTAACTAAGCCCCAGAACAAACAAACAGGCTCCTCTTATATGCAGATGGACACTCCCAAATTGGCAATCAATTAATTAACCAATATGAGAATTGGCACATTCCACACATGTATTTGCAGGGAAGGGCTTTTAGCCCCACCCTTGCCAAACTTTCATTTAAATCAGAGGTGTCCAATCCTGGTCCTGGAGGGCCAGTGTCCCTCCTGGTTTTTGTTCCAACTGTGCCCTAATTTACTTAATTTTAACAATAATTGGTAATAATTGGTCCAATTAAGTAATTTAGGACATAGTTGGAACAAAAACCAGGAGGGACACCGGCCTCCAGGACCAGGATTGGACACTCCTGATAAATCTTAGCAAACTTTATTTACACAAAAGCACACACCAAAACACAATATATTCCCTGTTACAAGTGCAGCCCTTCCACAAAAACTCACTTCTTTCTTTACTTCTTCTTCATCCTCCAGTGTCAATGCAGCCAGTTGTTTGGCTCTTTGTTCCATTAGGTTTACATATCTTATGGGGTTAGACAATGCTTCAATCACATCTAGAAATTAGAAAGCACAAGCAGTTTTACATTTAATTTGTTTTCAAACAGTTGTATGGGGTTTGATTGCAATTTAACAGCACTGTACCTTCACACTGCAGTACTAATTGAATTACCTCTGCAATGCAGCTCCAGTGATGACAGACAGCTGTAGCAGTGCAATATACAATAATTTACATTTAATATGTAATGCATTGTTTGTTTTTCACTATATACTTGTAACAGTATTTCTTTGTCTACTGGAGTCTAAAAACATGACACATGGAGTGGGGAGTGAGAAGGTTCAGGAAAACAAAATTACCATACACATCTTAAGCTATATACTGTATATTAACTTAACACAGATCTTACTAATGACACCTCCTGGCATGTCACAGTTTCTAGATGGCGCTGTGCATCTGACTGGTGCCTTTTAATTAGGCTTGCAAACTATTGAAGGAAGTCCGCTGCTATCTGGTGATGTACGTTTACCGGCTTTCTACGTGGTGTGCACATTACTAAGCATTTGGACACGATCAATAAACTATTATCTGCAGTGCTAAGTTTGCTGTTATTATGATGGATAGTGGGCTGATTTGTGCAAAAGAAAAAAAAAAACATCAGTGACAGAAAAGCCAGTGGCATAGACTAGAGGAAGGGGGGTGCAGTCCAAAAAGTCTGTGAACCACTGTGTTAAAACATTCTGTCTAATATTGTCTATGCGATCTTGAAAAGCTTTTTACCGGTTTTCCTATCATGCCGCTGAAAGGATACACAGTAGTAATATTAGTAGCTTGTAAACAATCCCTTTTCATATAGTTTATGATTCTTCATATAGTTTAAGTATTTGATGCTGTGCACTGAAACATTTTAAAGTAAAAGGACCTCAACAAAGACTACCTGTTTATAAAGGACCACATATTATAGGGCTAATTTATTCTAGGTACACACTTATAAAACCTGCCCCCTCAGATTATAGCAAAAAATTATTAACTAGTTAAAGTGGATTCATTACACCATTATGCATGAATTTAGTTACAAACTACCAGTACCAGGAAATGCACACAACAGTAACAATGAACTGTAATGATCAACAGGGATGGGCAAATACATATTTTGTCCAAATGTACTATTACATGAACCATAACATTTTACTAGTCACGGCTATTTACATATAAACTGCACAGTAATTGTTTAAATTATGATAATGCACATTCTGGAGACTGGAGAGGCTGTGGGATACTTCCTTAATAAGCCATCAGTTGCCAGTATTATTGAACTACACGTTGTGATAAGTGGATACAGATTTAAATATGTTTTTGTTATGTTAATTTTGGCATCAAGGGTGGTAGCTTAAAGATGTTGAATTCCATCACCCAATATGCAGAGGTTCTTTATTTAAGACTGAAGGGCTATCTAAATATGAACAAATATTGGCTATACTTTCAATATACTGAATAGTGGAATATTACCTGCAAAGGTGTCTGGAACATAATCTTTAACTTCTATATACACAAAAACAGTTGGCAGCACCAGAGGCTGATTCTTTTCATTCCTAAGGCTGATGTAGTGGTAACCTAAAAAAGGAGGCATTAGTATTAGTGGGGCTTTTTTAGTAACACAGAGAAAAAAAACAATTCTTCTATTAAGCCTGTGACCAGATTGGCTGGTGGTTACATCAGACCAGGAAATTAATGGATAGCAAAAGCAGACTGGGGTTTGAAAAATGCTGCTTACGCGTTTTATTAATAAATAACAGGTTTAAACAGAAACAAATCACTTTCACAAAACAGCACACCGAGCAAAATAAAGGTTTACACAAAAATAACTCAAAGGTTTACACAGACAAGTACCGTGCTGGTGCTTCCAGCATGAGTAGTAATTGTTATTAGTTTAGTTTTTCTCTGTACCTCCTTCTCTGTCCCGTTCTCCTCTCTGAACCCCCTAACCCGTTCAACTAAACCTACAGGTCTTTTATATTGTGGCTGAGGGGTCAACTGGCTATCAGTTACCTAATTTACCCCTCAGCCACATTCGGCACAGGCTTTAGCATACGCGTGGTCAACAGCCAGGTTATCAATAAGCACTCTCTGTTGACCACACATTCTCACCATTGTATCTGGATATCTAACCCCATCCAGGCTGTAAAACAATAACAATAAACTGTGTGTTTTAAATACACAACATAGTACATTTAAATAATAATACAATGAAGATAACATAACACAAAACATAATATTCACAGGGGCGGGGAGTCCCCCCATCACAAAAACGTATGCAATATATTACTTACCTGGTCGAATAGCTGAAACTGGTATTATCCGATGGCCTATAAATTTACCACCTTCTTCAAAGACTGCTATCCTTAGGGATGCCAAGGTAGGCAAAACAACCTAATTATATAGAAATAGTTAGATTTAGATACAAATATTACAGTTCCAAAGGTCAAGGATTTGATATAGAGTGTACATTTAAAGTAGGGCTATTCTGTTGCCAGTGTCCTACTAGTGGACACTTGGTCATGAAAATGGCTTTACATTTTTTGTGCAGAAAGTAAAAAATTGAGATGGACAGTGATTCTTTCTAATATCAGCCATCAATTACGTTGTTTAACAAGTTATATGAAACTTAACCCTATGTTGCATGCCGAGGCAGTGTTTTATTTCCTGGAAATTAATATTTGGTGTTTGACCAATTTTAATCAAGTTTGCTGATTTGGTTTTGAAGTACAGTTTGCAACATGAGTTTACAATCAGCCAGGGTTCTCTTTCCAACAAGGTTCCGGTGGAGCGTCTCGTTATAAACGGAGCCGCTGATACACCCTCATCGCTGATGAGCCTGGATTGATGGTCAGAGTGACTTCAACTTCAAAACAAGGACCATGAGTAAATAGCAGGAAATAGTTTAGGGAATTTTTATGTGACCTAAGTACACCATGGGTGTGCTAGGGAGAAGGTTCCTGGATGGAGGCCTCCTTTATATTGGGAGCAGTGCACAGCGCACATAGTTTCTCACATTTTGTTGCAGAGCAAATGCTTTTTTCTATAAAGTACCATTAACAAGCATCACTTACCTTCTTAAAAACTATGGGTTCTTCTTCCCAGACTGGGTTAATAGCATTTCCTTGGGAAGTCTTTGTTCTAAAAGCTTTCCGTCTCGTATCGACAGGTAATCCATACATATCTATTTCAACATAAGTGCCAACTTTTTTATCTGACAAAAACTGGCCAGAAATGATCTGAATATAAAAAAGAATGAGTATTACAGTACAATAATAAGGGCAAAGTGAGAAAAGAAACTTTGGGAAACAGAACTGAAAACTGTTGAACATACACCATCCTTAAAAATACATATTGGACCACTACCCTACCTTACACATTTAGTATTTTGTGAAGAATCTTTTAGCGTGATTAACACTGGAAAGCAGTTGGGATAGTCCCTCTCTGTTTGTGGAATGTCTTGAACAGAATTTGTCTCTATCTTTCACAGTGTGCTCCTTTGTGGTCAACAATTTAGTTCAGCACTCGCCTCCTATGGAAGTGATTCCCTGACATCCGTCGGACTAGCAGCAATACAGGTTGTCCCTCCTCTATGTCGTCACATACCACACGGTGGTTTTAGGATGTCTGGTTAGCTCACTGGTGAACCCAATTGCTCTTTCCACTAATATGGCATTTTACTTTCACAACTTGTTCAAAGACAGACAACTCCCTTCTTTGAGAAATGCCATCAAACTGGGCTGTATCAGCTGTGGATCAACCTTTTATTCCTGCTACCATCAGTATTTTGCAAATCATCTAAACCTGATGGTGGGCAAGATTCATATTGGGGGTGGTCAAACACTTTTCCAGGATGGCATATATTGTACTTTAATAAATCAATTGTACAGTTTGCATAGCTTTTAGCAAATCTAATTTTTTGTACCTACCTTAACTGAAAGAGTATTTGCTACTATTCCATCCACAGTTGACTCTGTGAAGGGGTCAAAGTGCTTATCTGGCCGTCTCATAAACTCTGGTTTCAGTCGATATCCACACTTCCCATTGTATTCATACATCCCCAAATTTAACTGCATAGATAGGTCTATACAAAAAAAAACAACATGCTTTCAAATGAAATAACACATTCTGAAATGTGCAATATTTGTTGTGGAACAAATGTGTAATGTAACAAAATTAGTAAGGAATTAATTAAGTGGGCTTTAGAGAAAATTATTTTTAAATTATAAATTATTATTACTGCCTAAGAAATTGCATCTTCTCTCTTTGATTTCCACTTTCCATCCCACTTCATCTCTGTGCTATCTTCCAGTGTTCAATCTGCAAACCAGGCCCTTCCTTTATGAAAACATTGCAGATCTCAATATTTCTATTTATTAAATGGTTACTTAATAGAATCTATTTTTTTTTTCAAAATGTTTAATTTCTTACCATTTAATATGACATGGTATTTGTTCTATATATATATATATATATATATATATATATATATATATATATATATATATATATACAGCTCTGGAAAATATCAGTTTCTCTGGTTTTACTATTTATAGGTATGTGTTTGGGTAAAATGAACATTTTTGTTTTATTCTATAAACTACTGACAACATTTCTCCCAAATTCCAAATAAAAATATTGTCATTTAGAGCATTTATTTGCAGAAAATGACAACTGGTCAAAATAACAAAAAAGATGTAGTGTTGTCAGACCTCGAATAATGCAAAGAAAATAAGTTCATATTCATTTTTAAACAACACAATACTAATGTTTTAACTTAGGAAGAGTTCGGAAATCAATATTTGGTGGAATAACCCTGATTGGGCTGGCCATGACAGGGTCTTGATCTGGTGGTCCTCCATCCACACCTTGATTGACCTGGCTGTGTGGCATGGAGCATTGTCCTGCTGGAAAAAACAATCCTTAGAGTTGGGGAACATTGTCAGAGCAGAAGGAAGCAAGTTTTCTTCCAGGACAACCTTGTACTTGGCTTGATTCATGCGTCCTTCACAAAGACTAATCTGCCCGATTCCAGCCTTTCTGAAGCACCCCCAGATCATCAGATCCTCCACCACATTTAACAGTGGGTGCGAGACATTGTGGCGTGTAGCCCTCTCCAGGTCTTCATCTAACCATTAGACAACCAGGTGTTGGGCAAAGCTGAAAATTGGACTCATCAGAGAAGATGACCTTACTCCAGTCCTCTACGGTCCAATCCTTATGGTCTTTTGCAAACCTCAGCCTGGCTCTTCTTTGCTTCTCATTGATGAAGGGCTTTTTTCTAGCTTTGCACGACTTCAGCCCTGTCCCTAGGAGCCTGTTTCGAACCATCCTCGCCATGCACTTCACCCCAGCTGTCATTTGCCATTCTTTTTGTAGGTCACTTGATGTCATCCTACGGTTGCTGAGTGACATTCGAATGAGTTGGCGGTCATCCCGGTCAGTGGAGAGTCGTTTTCGTCCTCTGCCGGTCTGTAGCTTTGTTGTCCCCAATGCGTGCTGCTTGACCTTGTTCTTATGAACCGCCGTCTTTGAAATTTTAAGGATGGAAGCAACCCGACGCTCACTGTATCCCTCTACCAGTAAAGCCAGAATTGAACCCTTCTTTTCTTCACTCAAAACTTTCCTTTTCAACTCTTTGGGCATGGTCAATAGTTATTTTTTTATTCCAATTACTTTTGAGGTACTACTAGCACTGTTTTGCCATCCAGCTGGTCCTATTGCAAGAGGATAGTGATGACCACAGGAGTGGTTTTTATACTTTTCCTCGTTAAATAAGATTTGGTTCAGGTGATCCCCTAATCAGTACCTCATTCAGTAGAACGAGGTGTGCCTGTGTTGGAATTCAACAGACACTGGAATGGAATGGCTGCCATACATGTAGAGATGCTGATTTAAAAAAAAAATTTGCAGTGGTCTCTTAATTTTTTCCAGAGCTGTATATTGCAGTTTCTGCTTAGATCACTAGTGTGTCATGATTAATAGAAACAATTTTTTTCAGCCACTTTCTACTATAAAATTATTACTACTAAAGGTGATGGAATGTGTTAAATATCTTTTGACTGTGTGCAATAAATGAAGCCCAATAATCAGCTTTTCTGAGTTTTGTTAAGAAGCTGCCCTGATTGCATCAACAGGAATTTCTTTATGAAGTAGTTATTAAATGGAAAGGAAACTTGTTAATTGCATGATGAAGTTTCCTGTCTATTCCATTTTTCAGTAGCAATCAAGGAGCATGAGAAAGCGTCTTCTGACAATCTAAATAATAGATAATGAAGCATTTTACCAAGACTAATTTCTTTGCTGATCTTGGCTGGTTTTTTTTTTTTTTTGAGTCAACAGTAAAGGCCGAGACATGGATCAAGGTGTAATAAGATTAAATCGTATTCCTTTTTCTGATGAAGTGAAATGTTGTCACTTCTTTATGTAAAAAATGAATACTATTTAATCTTCCTTAATATAAGCATTTACCTACGTAAAATGCACAGAGATGCTTTCTCATTATCATTGATTGGTACTGAATAACTTATTATTGATTGGTAATGGAAAACTGCACAGACAAGGCAGAAAATGAACACTTTTTAAAACAGGCTTCTTTCTTTTATATGATACCTGTCGTCTTAAAACATGCTAAAAGGGAAATCTGGAAATAAAACTATTTGAAGAAACTTAAAGGGATGCCCACTAATTTGAACCCTGACATTTGCCTCTTTTGCTGAAGGACAAACATATGTTTTTATCAATGTGTTGCTTTTCTTATATTAAACTAATAGCTGTGTAAAATACCTTATCACATGTATGCAACAGATAGCACTAATCTTAAATATGAATACATTGTCTCTATTTTTCTTAAACTTTGCAGGATAAAATATACTTATTCTATAATACACTTAACACCGAAATAAAAAAAAAAGGAGTCACCACATTAAAAATAGATATATCCTGCCTCTAAGGCAGGATATTTACATATTTTTAAAGACGGCAAAATGAAACAAGGATGCGATTCTTTTTTTGTTATTGTTTTAATCTATTTGTATTATATACAGTCCTCAACTATCAGTGATGGTGTTTACATGGACAAGTCATGACAGTTTTCCTCACAATGTTGTGTACTTCTCAGGAATTGCATTTCCATGTAGTTATGATTTAGGATGACAAATCTGTCAGTGACAATGCAAATTACTGCATCAATTCATTTTGTAAGCTACCCACAGTGCTTCAGCAGAAACATCACAAAACTGCAAAGCTGCAGCCATGCTGCTGCAGCTCAACCTAGATTCTGTGCTGACTGCAAGTGACACACACACAAGATAAATCATGTTACTTTCATTTTATGTTAAAACTACTTTTGTTTCTACAGTTTAGTATGTGCATATACCTGCTTACACATTAGTTTCTTTTTAAATGTTTATTTTATTATAGTTTTTTTTTTTTTTTTTTTTTTTTTTAAGTAGTGCTTTATATGGTAAGTTAGAAAATAACCCCCTTTATGTTTAATTGTTCATTTAAATACAGCGTTTCAGCTGTGCAGATGTTTGATATGATGTGTTTGAAAACAACTTTTTAGTTATATGCGATAGTTTGTCTTTCATTTTAATATTGATGGTGTTTAAAATGCACCGGCAATTGCAGGTATGACTATCAGCGACGGTTCTAGTGTTGCAGTAGTCCATATATGTACAGTGTGTGCCGTGTGTGTGTGTTGTGGGGGGGGGGGGGGGGGGGGGGGGTATGTTTTGTATGGCCTTTCTGCTGAAGATGACGTGATATTAAGTCAGGAAAAACGGGATCTTGACTGCTGAAACATCATGAGACACAAGCACGATTCCTGCTCCGGTTTACATGGGTTTTTACAGCTATTTCTATCATGAGAAAGCAATTGACCCTGCACTGCTGACCAAAGGACGTTCTTTTGCTGTTTTGCGTGACAACTCCACAGAAATTGGCACCTGGAGACCTGCAACTAATGTATTTCATTATTGCTAAAAACAACATAAAATGTATACTTAAATAAATAACAAATGTTCTGAAACTTCTAAAATATTTTTATAACATAAATTATTTTGTATTATTCACTCGCATACATTTCTTAGAGGGTACCTCTGGTGAACTGAAAGTGAATATAGACTTATTTCAGTAGAAAATATATTTCAAAATACTTTTGTCATGTTTTACAGCCCCTCCTGTTGCTGTGATGGGCTATTTTGATGCACCAAGTGTTGAAACCACGATAAGCTTCAGTGCACTGCTTTGCAAACATGGCAAAGTAATGTGACATGACAGCGTTGATTTCCTCAGTTGTTGCCTCTCGCTTTACACAAAGCAAAGCTGTTTACACGCAGATATTCAAATACCATGGATGAAGATAATAATTCCAATATAATACAAATGGGACCTGTATAAGCCGTTACTGTTAGACTACAGTAGTCTAACTTCTTCATGCAGCAAGAGTGATGATTCAGAAGAGGATAGCCGCCAGTTCGTTTTAGCAACAGTCAGTGGATAAACCCTCCTGCAATTCTCTGTGACTGGTTGCAAATATGAACGTTGACTGTTCAATAATTCTCCAGATTTGACTGGATATGTCTTGATAAATATCGGGACTTTCTAATTATGCATTGGGACGTTGGACATTTGATAGAAAATTGGGATTGTCCCAACCATATCGGGAGAGTTGGCATGTATGTTAATTTTGTAAGTTATTTCTTTCCATGTTTTGTTTCTTAATGTTTTTGGCCCTGCAAAGTGTTAAATAATATTTCCAGATTTTTTTTTTCCCATTTCACCATTTCAGATCAATTTTGTCTTTGTGAAAATTTGTTTTCCTTTTCTTTTTGGCCAGAAGTTACATCAAGGTCGGAGTCTGCAGAAGCCACAGCTCGATCCTACTACATTTGCCTACTACTTCTTTCTGTTCACTATAATACTCATTTATCTTTGCCAGAAAGAAGTTCTAAACTTTCGGTATTGCAACTTTATTTATAATGCGATACAAATTATGATTTCTCCTGTACAATGAGCAGTAATTTATGCTTTTCGTAAACTTGCAGTGATGTCACGTTAGTTGTTCACAAAAAAGAGCTGTTTAGTACATTGCACGCAAAAATTGTAGGATGGACAGAGGCTACAAATTTGCAGTATTTACGAACACGTAAGTAATAATTGTACATAGAGCCCTTCTTGCTGCAATCACAGTGGCCATTGTTAGGGGATAGTGTTTTTGCCTTTTAAAGGTTTGTTAATTGTGACTGTTTAAAACATGCTTTCAAAAGTTCTTAACAGATTGATGCAATTGTAAGCTTTATTACTTCTCATTATAATATTTGAGAACCCTCGTTTCATCTCCACCCCATTTTTGCGAATAGAGGAACACCCATAATTACATATTCATCTAGGGCTGAACTGCAAAGAAAAACTGCTGCCGCAAAACATTCCCTAAAAAGTTGGATTGCACTTGTTTAGTACATTTCACCCTATTATTATTATTATTATTATTATTATTATTATTATTATTATTATTATTATTATTAGTTTATTTAGCAGTCACCTTTATCCAAGGCAACTTACAGAGACTAGGGTGTGTGAACTATGCATCAGCTGCAGAGTCACTTACAACAACGTCTCACCTGAAAGATGGAGCACAAGGAGGTTAATTGACTTACTCAGGGTAACATAATGAGTCAGTGAGTGAGCTGGGACTTGAACTGGGGACCTAGTTCAAAACCACTGGACCATACAACCTCCTAGGAAAGACTATTATTACCGACAGGGGGCTGTAATGGCCGAAGCCACAGGAGATTTCTAACTCATTTGCAACAGCCGCAACCCTTTAGTACATCAACCCCTAAGAGTCTTCCAAAGATGTACAATCCTAACATGTTAGATAAAAGGGAAAACTAAATAACTGGCAGTGGCTGAAGGCATTCGGCTTCTCCCTGTGCATTGTAATGAACCCAGGGTGTGAGGTAATTGTACAACGACTGAACACCATGTGCTGTGTGATTGTTTACATAGATAAACCAAGTTATTTGTGCTTAACAAAAAATAACACCTGTTATGCCCGTCGTTGGGTTAGTCACAATAGAAGTATGTTTTGCGCCTTAGCCGGTCCTAATTTGACAGTATTTCAGTTTAAGAAGTACTGTAGTAGTTTTTTTTTTTTTTTTTTTTTTTTTTTTTTTAAACACTGCAAGAAAAGTGAAATGTTTATGAAAATGTATCATTCACTTCAAACTTGTTAAGCCTCATTGAGACCCTTACATTACAATTAGAAACCATCAAAATGTAAATAGGTGAGTAAATGAGTTTGAGAATGACACAAAAACAATGAATGAGGAACAGGAACTGGCATTTAGTACAGCTCTGAAAGGAGACAGCTCACATAACTGTGAAGCAGTTCAAGACTAAGCAATAGATGTATTTATACAGAATTCAAGTTTGTGTGAGCAAATCCATATATATTTATATAAACTGCCGTGAAAAAGTATTTGCCCCTGCCTGATTTTCTGCATTTTTGCATATTTCTGACACTGAATGTTATCAGATCTTCAACCAAAATCTAATATAGGATAAAAAGGACCCTGAGTCAACAAATAACATAACATTTTGATACTTATTTAATTATTAAAGAAAGTTATGCAACACCCAAGGCCCCGTGTGAAAAAGTAATCACCCCCTTAGACTCAATGCCCGGTTACGCCACCTTTAGCAGGAATAACTGCAACTAAACGCTTCCTGTAGTTATTGATCAGTCTTTCACAGCGCCATGGAGGAATGTTGGCCCACTCCTTCATGCAGAGCTGCTTCAACTCAGTGACACTTGTAGGTTTTCGAGCTTAAACTTCTTGTTTCAGGTCCTGCCACAACATCTTAATGGGGTTTAGTTCTGGACTCTGACTAGGCCATTCCAAAACTTAAAATTTCTTGTTTTTCAACCATTCTGATGTAGACTTGCTTGTTTGTTTCGGATCATTGTCTTGCTGCATGACCCAGCTGTGCTTCAGCTTCAACTCATAGACAGATGGCCTGACAATAACCTGTAGAATTCTCTGATACAGAGCAGAATTCATGGTTCCTTCAATGATGGCAAGTCGTTCAGGTCCTGATGCAACAAAGCATCCCCAAATCATGACACTACTGCCACCATGCTTGACCGTTGGTATGAGGTTCTTACTGTGGAATGCAGTGTTTGGTTTTCGCCAGACATAACAGGGCCCATGTTGGCCAAAAAGTTCCACTTTTGACTCATCTGTCCATAGAACATTGTTCCAGAATTCTTGAAGATGATCCAGGTGCTTTTTAGGCAAACTTGAGACGAGTATTCATGTTCTTCTTAGTGAGCGGTGGTTTCCGCCTTGCTACTCTGCCATGAATCCCACATTTACCCAGTGTCTTTCTGATGGTGGAGTCATGAACGCTGACCTTAGCCGAGGCGAGAGAGGTCTGCAGATCCCTGGATGTTGTTCTAGAGTTCTTTGAGACTTCCTGGACGATTTTACGCCTTGCTCTTGGAGAGATTTTGGCAGGATGGCCATTCCTGGGAAGATTCACTACTGCCCCAAACTTTCTCCATTTGGACAATATGGCTCTGACTGTGGTTTGGTGGAGCCCCAGAGCCTTAGAAATGGCTTTGTAACTCTTTCTAGGCTGATAGGTTTCAACAACTTTTTTCCCGGAGGTCTTCAGTAATTTCTTTTAAACGTGGCATGATGTGCCTCTAGAAACTGTGTGCTGACAACTTCACTCTGATGGTAAGGGCCAAAGTTAGTCAGATTTATATTGGGCAGGGCTGGCACAAATCAGGACTGATTGATAACCAAAGTATTCAAACAGCTCACCCTCATTATCCCTTTAATTGGGTTAAGTTAACTAGGGGGGCAATAACTTTTTCACACGTGAAGATTGCATGTTTGATTACCTTGCACACCAAACTTTGGTGTCATTTTTCTCTCAGACTCCCTCTATATACTACTACAACCCACAAAAAGATGTGACCAAATTCAATGTGAAAAATGTGCAAAAATGCAGAACATCAGACTTTTTTTTACCACGGCACTGTATATATATATATATATATATATATATTATATAAACTAAATATATATATATATATATATATATATATATATATATATATATATATATATATATATATATATATATATATATATATATATATATATATATATATATATATATATATATATATATATATATATATATATATATATATATATATATATATATATAATATATATGTGTGTGTGTAGTAAATATGGACTGGAGAGACGGGCTATGGCGGAAAATGACTGACCTGAGGGAAGACTATTGTTACCGTCAGGGCGCTATAATGCCTGAAGACCTGGAGGCAACTCCCGAAGGGCATTTAATTTTCCACTATAAGCTGAGTCTGCACTACATATTTAATATATGAATCAGTCAAGAAAATAAGTGAGGCAAGGTTGGATAGTAAATATGACATTATATATGTTGTTTAAATAAAGCTGATACAGCATATGTAAATAAATATTGACTTAAATATTTTGTTTAAAAACAGCTGATACAGCATATGCAAATAAATAAATAACAGAAATAAATAACCAAAAATGAATCATTCTCCTGCCAAGTTCACCAATAAATGACATCAAGAATCAGGCAAACAAAAACTGCCAACAGCTTAGCATATTTACAAAAACTGGGAGGCAGGTTTGTAAAAGATTGTTCAACAAAACGCACAAAAAAAAAAAAAAAAAAAAAAAAAACTAAAACAAATGAAAACTATCTTTGAGGAAACCTTGAGAGATTTAATTAGTTTAAAATACATTTCTGAATGTGAATGGAATATGTATTTAACACCACTAGATGGCAGTATTGGATAACATACATCTTCAAAGAGATTCATTAGAAATCAGTCTTTCACATGACAGCCAATGGTTGCCGCAGACTGGCTTTGCAAAAGTACTGCAGTATTCATTTTAAATGCTGCACAGTGTTGCACTGTACTGCATAAAAAAAATGCTGTTTCCATTAAACAACTGCTGTAATTCTGAGCACAATTGTATTACAGAAGGGTTAGACTTCACTCATAGATGTGACATACTGTAGATAGAAATGTAAAGGATCTCCCATTTAAATAAATAATAAGTTAGGGTACTGTATATATCTTTAAAAATATTCACTGTAACAATATTGAATATTTTTGTAAATGTGTAATTTGATGTGATGGTATTGCATGTGATTGCAATTTCTAATGCATTGTGATACAACAGAATAGCATTGCAGTGTGATGTCACTGTATATTTGTACAACAGTTAAAATAAATAAAATAAAATAAAAGGCTCTCCAATCTAGGGATTTACAGGCTGTCCAGGAAAATGTACAAACTGTTTTGCTAAACCATATACACTGCTGTGCAAAAGTCTTAGACACTTTCAGGAGTGTATGGTTTGCACAGTACCAATATACTTTGCTGTATAGAAGTTATTTGTGTAAAGTATTCAAAATGTTTCGCAATCTATAATTGTTGCACAGACAAATAATTTCTTTGGAACAATAGGGATTAATTTGATAAAAAATAAACACATTCAGAATGCCTTGCTGTCTACCTAGTTTAATTACGGCTTATGGGTTTCATACAGTATATGTTTTTTTTTTTTTTTTCTTACTTGTGGATAACTTACCTAATGTCTGGAAGTTAAGAGCTACCAATTGACAACCGGCATTCCAGAAAACTTGGGGCATGTAGTTCGAGGAATCAACTCTGGTTCCCTTAGGATAGATGCGGCTCAGCTGTAATTTGTTATACCTATAGAATATGTGCTAAGGAAAGCCAAATTCCTTACTTCCAAAGACTACAATGATGTTAATAATAGTAATATTGAACTATAACTTGTCCATTTTGTATTTATTTACAGTAAATTAGGCATTACATATTTTTGTAGGTTAAAGACATAGGAAGTTTTGCATTTCTCAATTTGCCTTCAGATTGATATTTAGTTATCTGAATTCCAGACAATTGCCAGTAAACTATAAGAGATATTGCAGTATACTATAAAAAGGCTGGCAAATATTAGCATCCACCACAAGATATTTGGAAAAAATGCACAATTTCAACAGGAAAACAAAGATATGCATTTTCATTTCAAATTAAAATGAATAAGGCTGATTTTAAATATAATTTAATTCAACCGATTATCAGAAAAAAAAGGATACTCGACAAATTCCACAGGTGATTTTGTAAGCTGCTCTAGACCTTTTGTTTCCACAAATGATGACATTGCAAAACTTTTGTTAACTTCTGCAAAACACAAGAACAATGTTTTATTAGGCATGTACTGTAATTCATTTTAAATGACAGCAGAATACATAGGTAATAGTTAACATGCAAATCTTATACTCTGGGTCAGTGCTTTTAAAACTCTGTTTTGACTCTACTTGTACTTCATTCTAAGAATGTGTGCGATTTAAAACATAAAGTCATCCCTTTGGATAAACCATGTTATATGCATTTTCTTCTGTTTTACCACTCTGTTTAAAATGTATAAAACATTTGTGATGCTTACACATGTTTTAACTAGTATGTGCACTGGTGTTAAAATATAAGTTATGAAATTCTGTGAGTAAAACACACCAGTGTTTCCCAACCCTGTCCCTGGTGGTACACTGTTTCTGCTGAGTTTCATTCCAACACAGCGCTCAATTGCTTAATTGAACCCTTCATTGAACTAATAAAGTAATTAACTGGGCATTTGCCCATTTTTTTCAAGCTCATCGTTTGTTGATAATGCAATTGAGTGCTGCGTTGGAACGAAAACCAGACACGGTGTGCCGACGGGAACAGGTTTGGGAAATACTGAAATACAAGATATACAGGGGGTTTCTATCATTATTTGGGAAAAGAAAGTGATCTAAAAATGTAGTATAAAATTAAGTCAATAATGTTACTACACTGTATTTAACTATATACTATTTTTTTTTATAAAATTTGAAAACTATGTTAATTTGCTTTTCAAGTTTGCAAGAGTAGTTAATGATTCATGAAAAACAATCTATTTTGGGAGAGCTGTTATTTGTGTAAACATGCTTACTTTTAGATGTCTCAAAGCACTCAAACTTTACTGGCTGTATGTAGTTAACAAGATTAGACATTTCTTCAGTGGCAAAGGCTTCACTCCCAGCTGTTCCCTAAAACGTTAAGTAAAAAAATCAACTATTAACAGTCACACAGTTTTTGCAGTGCAAGACATAAGCTAACCATCAACATAGTGCTAACCAAGGTTTTAAAATCCTTACTTTTTATTTTCACTGCTTTCCCCTTTTTCTTCTGTTGAAGGTTGCTTGTATTTGCTTGGTTTTTATACTTGGGAAATGCAGATATTTCAAAGTCAGCGCTAATTTAGTTGCTCCTGTTTCCTGAAAGCTACTTCGCTTGATGTGTTGTAGTTCAAAATCACAACAATGGTCTAACTGCAATCCGACCAGGCATTTTATCTATCATGTCTCATCTAAAATATCTGCAAACCTGAATAAACTTAAAATATGTTAAATCAAAGGATTCTCAGCATAATAAAAAAAGGGGACCAGTACTAATATTAATACAACTAATAAGCAAATATAACTTATTTAAAAGCATTGGCTAACACTCTTTTAACCTTGTTTTACTGCTCTAACATGTAGTTCCACAAACCTCCACCAGATAGCAGCCAAATACTTTTGAAGAATCAAAAACTGCAGGAGCACTAATTTACTCCTCAAGTGCAACATAATTATACATTTTATTGAAACAGAAATAAAGAATATTCCCTGAAATAGAAATGCAACCATTACCAAATAGGTATTAACCTCCTAAAGCTGCTCGCAGAGCCTGTGACGCAGTCATGACCCGCCACCGAGGGCACAAAATGACAGCAATTGCAAACCTCAGTGTCATTTTTACTTCAAGCCTGCTGTAATCATGGATGCAGTGACATTGGAGGTTAATGGTTACATTTCTATTTCAGGGAACCAGGGTTATGGTAACCTAACGTTCCCTTTCAAGCACGAAACGTAACCATTACCGAATGAGTGAGTATACCAAAGCCATCGCAAGTGCAAGATTGCCAAACAACCAGAATGATACAAGGCTAAGTTGAAGCTATTCTGTGTGTTACCATTCGCACAAGGCAGTAACAAGTAGCTGGGCTAAAAAAAATGGGAAAAACTCACCTCTATGCCTGTGTTGTAAAGGTCGACTGAGAAGCTGCCCTTAACACTCTAGTTCCAAAACCAGGGTTTTGAGGATCCACGACATTTAACCTGTAGAACCTAGTAAAGGTATGGGAAGTATCCCACACCACTGCATTGCAAAGATACACCCTGAAATAAAGCCCATGAAGTTGCCATGCCCCTGGTGGAATGGGCAGTGAGCTTTTCTGGAGGGGGCACGACGGCCAGCTCATTCGGACAGCCTCTTCTAATACAGGGCATGGCCATGGGACGTCGCCCAGTAACAGACAAAAAATTGTTCCAACTTTTTGTCCTGTCAACATAATAAACTAGGGCCTGCACTGGACATAGCGTATGGAGCTGCCACTCTCTGTCAGACTGGAAAGGAGGTGGATGGAAAGCCTCCAGTTCCACACTGGTTGACATGAAATGCCGAAATAGTCTTCAGCAAAAAAGCAGGATTGGTACAGAATATAACCTTTGTCCTGGCTTCTGCCAAAAATTAAGCAGGCTTTCACAATTGAGAATACCTGCATCTCACTCACCCGCTTTGCAGAGGTGACTGCAAACAAGAAAGCCGCTTTGAGTACAAAAATTTCAGGCTGAATGCAAGGGCTCAAAGGGAGGTTTCATGAGTGCATCAAGCACCATGTTAAGCCTCCAGTGAGGAACAATATCCTTCATAGGTGGTCAAAACCACCGAGCCTGCAAATATTGCAGTATAACTGCCATGGGACAGGCTTTGGGGATGAACCACCGAGGCAGGCACCATGTCTGGAAGACACTCCACTTGTACCCGTAATGCCATTTTGCAGGGTGTCAATAACCCTACCTGATTTTCTCCAGACATAGCGGGAGCATAGCGAGTGGTGGAAAAGCATACAGCAGTTGCCTCGGCCACTGGTGTGCCAAAGCATCTATCGCCAGCATGTCCCTGCCTGCTGTTATGGAGAACCAGAGGGGACAGTGGGTTGATTCCTGGGAGGTAAAGAGATCTATATCTATCATCTATCTCTAGATCTATCACCTCGGGGTGAGGCCTCTGTTCTGAGGCAGTGGGAACTCCCCTTGAAAGGAGGTCTGCTGCCCAGTTTGTCTCCCCAGGCAGGTGTACTGGCCGCAGTGAGAGGAAGTTCTTGTGTGCCCAGAGCAAAAGCTTACAGGCCATGCGATGGAGACTGGGAGACCTGAGGCCGCCCTGGTGGTTTATATATGCCACCATTGTTGTGTTGTCCTTACAGACAAGCACATGCCTCCCTCAAATCTCCTGCAAAAAATTCTGCAAAGCCAGATAAGCTACCTGCAGCTCCAAAACATTTATGTGGAGGCCCTGCCATTCCACACAGCGTCCAGCCCTCTGCTGGTGACATTGCCCAGTGCTACGTCGAGGCCTAGATGAGCAGGCTGTTTCCACCAAGTGAGTGCCTTCAGACAGTGACAAGACAGTCAATAGACGGTTGCAGTTCAACTTGGGCTGAAAACCCCTGCTGTTGAACTTGACCTGCAGAGGGCACATGCACAGGAGACCCAAAGGTAGGGTCTGAGAAGCTACGAGATCAAGCCCAGAAGTTTCTGGAACATTAGTACCGTGAGTGCTCTGTTGAGCTGAAATAGCTCTAAACAGGTGTCTATTCTCTATATTCTGCTGTCCGACAGAGGGGACAGCATGGACCTAGAGTCCTAGCACACTCATAGATAGACGGCTATCTGAGAAGGCATGAGCTGGCTCTTCGCATTATTCACCGTAAGACCCAACCGTTGAAGGTGGCAGGTGACAAGTTCAGTGTCTGCCTGTGCTGGAGACTTGGCAGAAATGAACCAGCCATCCAGATAATTGAATACTCTAATGCTTCTCTCAATGAGGCCAGGATAGTTTCTATGCACATTTTTTGCATCAGAGCTGCTAACTCCTGAGACACCACCGCAGCGTCCTGTGGGTCCATGACAGATGGGGAAGCGTGCTTGAACTGCAGAGAGTAGCCGGTCTGAACAGAAAATAGTTCCCAGATGTCTGCGTCACTGGTGCCAATACACCAGATGGCTCCCTGAAAAGGGGCACTGGGCCTGTGCCAGAAAACTCCTAGGGCTGCGGCACGGCTTGTGGCTTGACCTAAGGCTTCTGTCTCTGCGCCAGGCGGAAGAACCTATTGTAGCCTCCGAACCTGTTCTGAACACCACCTCTGACAGCAGGCACAGCCGGCTGTGTTGGTCTTTGAGGCTTCTGGGGCTTAGGGCGCCAGTTTGCCACTGGTTTTCGCACTAGGGGTGGCCACTTTGGAAGCAAGCGCACCAGTTCCTTTGTGGATTACAGCACGCTGTGAGAGTGCTGCAGCATCTCATATACCATGGGACCAAAGGTATGCCCTGGTGTAATAAAGGCATCCAACAGCTGTGCTTTGTCCCAATCAGGTACTCCTGCCTGGGAAAGCCAAAGGTGCTTGTGTGTGGCTACCAGCCAGATTTCTACCTACAGCCTGTTCAGTTTTGACAGAGGACAGGTTCTTATTAACCAGGCACAGCTCATTCAGTTGTGACAGTGAGGGACTTTAACTCTCAGAGCAGGACCTCATCAAATAGAACTGGTAGGCTACCAGAATATATTAAAGTTATCCAGCCAGGGGAACAAATGCACTGGCTGAATAGAAACACTTGAGGATCACCTCCAAGACCCGGCATTGCTTGTTGGGGCAGATAGCATCCTTAGGCAGGAGAACTAAATTTGGCAACTGTGGGACTTGGGCCAGCCCCAGGTTCTCAGCATTGTGTACCCTACATAGGGTGTCCATAGAGCAGGAAACAGCAGGAGCTGTAGCCGGTTGACAGCAGGATGACTGGATCTCAAAAAGACAATCTGGGTGCACTGGGGGAGACACAAGAGAAGTGATAGGCATAGCCTCAAAAACTGACGGCCTTGTCTCCCCTTCTGTAGGCCTGAGCACTTGCCAGACTGCAGTATCCCTCTTGATCAGTGGTAGAAGCTCTGCTAACAGGGCGAGCTTAACCACAGGGGATGTGTTGTCTGACTTCACATCCTCAGACGGGAACGCCACCTCCTGTTCGTCCACCTCCTCAGAGGTGGTGAGGAAGAGCACGTCATCCTGCTAGCAATCATTGTCCTCAAAAGGCAGACTGGCTCACAGGGATAAAACCTAGGCATCATGCAAGTAGCAATGCAGTGTACAGTAACAAAGTACAGGTGCTGCCTCTGTCTGCTTAAAGACAAGGCCTGAACAAGACCGGCTTGGTACGGAACCGGGGATGTAAGCACCGGTCGGTAGTGGGTCAAAACCTGGATGGTACCAGCTAAGGTTCTGTTCGGTGACTTCAGCACCGGTTCGGTACTGTACAGGGTCAAAACAGGATGGTACCGGTTCGGTGACTGTAGCAGCGGGTTGGTACAGTACTAGGTTGGTACCAGGGTGATACTGAGATGATACCGGGGCAGTTCGGTGACTTTAGCAACAAATTTGTACGATACTATACTGGTGCGGTAACCTTGGTCCCGGTTCGGTACAGTACAGCCCGGAACGGACCGGGTCGGTGACCTCGGTACCAGTCCACCAGTTCGCAGTTACCATGGGTAGCACTGTACTGGGATGCCCACCTGTGCAAGCTACTGGCAAAACCCTCAGTCAGTACTCACAAGACCGAGGGACGCCTGCTTGTTAGAATAAACTAACAGCCGTCGTAATGGTGATGCAAAAGCGGTCACCAAAATGGCATCACGATGCTGTGGTAGAAATTGTAAGCAACCACAACAGAAGTTTCTTGGTCCTGCGCAGCTCAGCTTAACCAAGTAGCTGCTCTCACTACACGTGTGTCGCAGCACGCATTGCAGTCAATCCTGCGCTTAGTCTCTGTGAAAACAGAAAAATACAATGTGAAAAGAAATAAATATTTCTGTCATACAAAATACAGTAATAACAATTACTATATTATACAAAATGAGAATAAATAACTCCAGCTGGAGCTATAGTAGGCCTGGGGGAGAGCACAAAGTCAGCCTACTTAAATTGCTTGATCCCTGGGAAAGGGTGACTCAAGATGCCATCTTCCTGCGGGCACAAGGCCGCAGTAGGATGTAACAAACAAGCAGCTGTAGTACATAAATAAGCATAATTACTGAAACTAATACAGCGATTATTTTAATTATCATATATATCTTGCGTAAAAACACAATAAATGCGAAAATCTATAGCAAAAAAACTACCAAGTACTTATCTAAATAGGCTTTCCTGTCAAGTCAGTTCTTGAAAGGAAAAACGCTGCTGAAGTTTGTGAGCACTGTCATTTTGTGGCCTCGGGCGGGCCCATGATTGCATCACAGGCTCTGTGAGGGTTTTATTCAGGTTTCGGGTCTTTAGGAGGTAAATACCCATTCGGTAATGGTTACATTGCGTACTTGAAAGGGATACTATGGTTTGCTTGTGATAAAAACATGCAACTTTTACAACCACCTACTTCATCCATGGAGGATTTCTTACAGTCCTCATCGTCATCATCATCCTCTTCACTTTCTGGTTCTACCTCCCCTGGAATTCAGGTAGATATTGTTAAAAACAGGCAAAATACTAATTGAAAACAATTACTTCATTAAACAAAAAGAAAAAAAAAAGTAGTCTTTGCTGTAAAGCCTCACAACTAGTCACATTCTAGGTGTGCACATTAGCAGTCTTCACAAATCTACCAGGACCCGAGGACTCGAGACCCGAAACACTTGGGTCGGGTCCGGTTTTGTTTTAGGTAACACACAAACTGTTGATTACTATTAAAGAGGCTCTCTTTGGTATTAAAAATCATTGTTTATAATTCCTGTTGAGTGGACTGGCTTCCCCCCCGTAGCACATGACACGGCTTGTAGACAGCAGTAGCAGACACGTGACCTGTATCAAAGAGGTTTCTTAGATCATTCTTAAAAGTCAGATAGATAGATTTGTCTATGAAGGACATGAAAGAAAAACTTTAGAAAAACAAATTTCATGTGGACAAAGAAGGAAAACAGGTTTTGCAAATCACAATAAAATCATACACTTACGAGACTGTGCTTAAGTTCATTTGATTTTCAGATAATGTATTTATCTTTGTATCCTTTACACAAATATATTATATATTTAATTTTACAGTCCTCTGTGTAGGTTCATGATGGGATAAGCACTGTCTGTAGTTCAGCCAGATTTCCAAGTTGACAGGAAAAAAAACACTGCTTTAACACTGTATCTAGTCAGTGCATATATTAAGCTGGGGAAAGGAAAAGCGTTCCACTGTTTTTTCGGGTCGGGTCGGATCTGGGTCAAGAATCTTACATTGAGTCGGGTCAGGTAAATAATTGTCAGTTCGTGGCTGATTAATTTGGACCTGTGAAGACTTCTAGAGTACATGGGTGTGATTCTTTCCTCTACTGGGGAGGTTACACTTTAAAATGTTGCATATATCTACAGAATCGCTTGCCCATTTATGATGAAACGTTGAGGACTTTTTTGAGTGTCATAATCTGGGTGCACCTGGAGGCTGTCCGACCGCCAGTGTGCATGTCACACTCCCGGTTATGCAAAGTCTTGGATACAACATCCTAGTGTATACTGCAATGACCAAAGGACAGCACTTAATTCTACAGTATTCATCTATTCATTATTGTTCTACTGTGCCTTACAGTAAGGTTCCTTGCACAAAATAAGTAATACTACAATCAAGACACAAAAATGAGTCGATTACTGTATTGAGTTTAGCCAACTTAGAAAGTGGTGCTTAACATGACCTAATGACCTTATAATGCAAATATGATTTTCTCTTTCAGCTTGGTTCACAGTTCAGAGGGGTTAATTGCTAAAGTGTTCAGCTGGACAATAAAATAAAAATGCAGAGACATTATGTTTTTTTAACCTTTTAATGCTTGACATGCACTTTAAAACCTTCATAAAACCCACACAAGGACTTACACCAGTTTTCATTTTTGATGTGTAAGATTTGATTTGATTTTAAAATGTGTATACTACAATTGAATCAGTTCGTGCATATTCTGTTTGTTTGTTTGTTTCACATACAGTATTTATAGTGCGAATGCAAAAGATCAATCTGGTAGTCTGCACAGTTCACACACCCTAAGTCGCCTTGGATAAAGACGTCTGCTAAATAAACAAATAATAATAGTAATAATAAACTAACGTTGCTCAAGAGGTTGATCATGGCGGACGAACGGTTGGGGTGGATATGTGATGAGTGGCTATGCAACAGATTACTGTAAAGCTAGGAGATATTGTGAATTTAAAGACAAAGCTATCCGTCTAGCCAAATAAATAAATTGTGTGACAATTGAGAATGGCAATTTATACCAACGTAATAAAAAACATATTATATTTTCAAATCAAATCAAAGTTTATTTATACAGCACCCTTCATACAGGTGTATTTCGCGTTGGTCTAAATCTGTACAATGAATTTGGGCTCCAAAGAGGGTGAATGTCTTTCATTCTTTTTATTCTGCATATGACTTTCAAATCAAAGCATCTACCAGCATGCATTTTTTAAAAATACTTTAATGAAGACTATTTTTTTTTTTTTAAATTACATATTACATGTTTATAAGTGTGTATAGTGTTTCGCATTAAGAGATAATTTGGGGCAGTTTGAGTGACAGGTTTCTTTAATAACATATTAACTTAAAAAATGTATACAAAAAAAAATGCACTCAGGAACAACTACAAAACATAAAAGTGTGTTTTATAACTAGAAGATAATTCTTACCGCACACCCTGGGTGTGTTGTGTGGCATGATGCGAAGCAGAGTGCCTTCAACCACCCGGGAAGTAAGAATTGTCTTACTGCACACCCTATCTTGTTTTATGTCGCTTATAAAATAGAAAAATGTGTCAATTCCAGGGATAAAACTGAAGAATTATCATCTCACTGAGACAAAAGTCCACCTCCTGATCTTTTGTAATTGTGTTTCAAATCTTGTGTTAGCAAATACTTATGATACAACGTCAATGAAAATGTGTAAAAAACGAGTGCTGCTAATACTGTCAAAAGAACATTTTCCAAAAAATTATGTTGTGTAGTTGAAAATTTACACACCTTTGTCCCTGATTAAACCACTGAAATCACAGCCAAACTCTCCATGTAACTCAGTCAATAAAGCCTTTGCTTGTGGTTTCTAAGATCACAGCATCAAATCCCACTGTTTAAGAGTATGTTAATATTATTTTATAATACTTATAGTAGACATAGCTATTCTTAAAAAATTGAATTGGTTTCAAATTAAGAATTGTATATCTTTTACATATTTGTTGTTACTTGAAGTTCATATTACACTGAATCACATTAACAGTTGGCCTACATATTATTATTAAATCAACAGAATTAGTAGTAATGCTAGTCTATTGGCATGCATTTACCACAGCACATTAGCAAATCACTTTTGTGCAATGAGGGAATGTTATGGGAAACAATAATGAATTACATCTACCCCTCCTTGGAGCAGGAAGATAAGTAGAACAGTCCGATTACTGTTGTAAAACCTGATGCCCGTGATTAGATACGTAAGGAAAATTTGAACCTTTCTGTTGTTGCAAACACCCTTTTTAATGCAATGCATGTTTTAGTCACAGTACAGTTCTCATGATGCACTTACTAAACTTTAGCACAGCACCGCCTTATCTTGTTATACATGGCCCTCGCACCACTGCTGTGTATCATAAGACTCTAAAACACCAGTGTATAGGTAAATGATCATTCACCATGTATTGTAAGACTATAACACTCCAAAGTTTATTGGAATGTTATCATTCAATATATATTATAAAGAGAATACTATACAGAGCACAATATATTCTCACACAAGTTGGTTTTGGGCAGTAACCACTTGTGCATTACCATCAAGAGATATATATTATTATTATAATATTTTGGCCCATGTGTTATTTTATATATTCTTTGAATTATTGGTATGAATCTAGGTGTTTCAGAGTTCCCATCATTCCTTGGTTGAATTTTCTATTTTGAAAATAGCTGCAGTTTGTTTATACAGTAAAAGGTTCAAGAAGAATTATATATAATATAAGATATATATATATATATATATATATATATATATATATATATATATATATATATATATATATATATATATATGACAGTGACAGACTGGGGGGAGGAAGAGGAATAAAATGTAGTCCAGGAGCGGTCTCAAAAGACTACAGTTTCCAGAATGCCACAGAAGGGAGCCAGGATGAGAGTCACCTGACTCCAGTCTATAATTATTATCACCTGCCTGCAATTAGCAAGCAGGTATTTAAACCAAAAGAAATGTTTGTTCAAGGCAGGCTTGAAGTCTGTGTGTAACGAGGCTATCACAGTGAAGAGAAAAACAAACAAACAAAAAAAAACGGTACTGTGCGAACCTGTGTTTTGTGTCTATAATTTAGTGTTTGAATTATTATTTAGCTTAGCTGTCCAGTTTGTTAGTTTAGGGTTTGAAGATTAGTTTAGTTATCACTCTTGCATGAGTTAGTTTTTTTTTCTGTTTTATTTTAATTTCATTATTGTAAATAATAACAGCAATCTTGTGTGTGGGTCTGTATTTAAAAGGGTAAAACGAACCCGAGCCGCATGGCTTGTTCACAATACATATTAATGTTAATACACACAAATATATACATGTATGTAACTGTTCTCATATAGGTAGCATACTATACTGCTTACAAAAAGTTAAGCATAATCAAAAGCAAGTGGGTATACATGACAACCCAATTTAATCTGCAATGTTGTGTAGTGAATTCACTGAAAGGGATATTTAATCTGTATTTTACATAGAATCTTGATGCAGTTGGGAAATGTATTTATTTAGATTTTGCGTAATAAAAATTAATTATCTACGAAATTTGATAATACATGTGTTCTTATTATGTCCTATTCTGTGAAGTAGCAGAGATATGTGCACAATCCACATGTTCAACAAACCTATAGATTTTCTCCCCTGAAGTTTGGGATCATTTCCATCTTGTACTGACTGCTGTACATCAGGGATTTCAGGGTTCGTGGAACCTGTAAGGCAAGAGAAACAATTTACATGGTAGTTTTGAAGTTTTCCACTTTTTTTTCCAGCATTTATTATGCTATACCAAAAAACAATGCTTTTGGCAATGCTTGCCGTATCTGAAATTTACCATGTTTGTATGTGCTGTAACATGATTTGCACTATGCTTGTATTATATTTTACTACAATTCCCCTGCTTTAACCTCACCGCAGTACATTTTATAAGGGTGTGTCTGTATTATACAGTTATTAACATGGGAATAAAATATCATGTGTGTGTAAAACAGGACCAACAGGGGGCACTAGTGGATACAAAAAGAGAATTTTAGAGCAATGATAAGTTACACAGTATGCAATAATGTTTTCATTTATAAATCCTTGTTCAACTGAGCTAAAATAAGTGTGAAATAAAAAGCGCACATAGAGGATCAACCAACCTTTACTTCGAGTAAATGTGTCCCATCTACAGGACTTTGAAAGAGATGGGGCTATCTTTGTTTTTTTGTTATGTATGCAAGTTCACAGTTGTTTTTAGTATTTTGGGATGAAAAATGACTGAAGATACTTTATGTGAATTTTCAAATGCAATATCATTTATATTTGTAGTTTAGATTTGTGTTTGTGGCATTCTAAAAGCAATTCCTGTTGATAGCAGTTTTTTTATTTTTTATTAATACATAAAACATAAAAAACTGAACAGTTCAAAACAATATTTATTCAGTATAGAACGGCTGAAATAATAATATAGACCAGTTTTGCTTTAAATTATAAGTGAACCACATTTGACTAATCGGTCAACCTTTTGGTTACAGAAGTATGTTGCATTGCTTAATTTATTTGAAATTCATGCTCAGAATGACGTAAAAGTCCCTGTAACATTTTATTGACATAATTTGGCTCTGCAGAGTGCAGATTGCTTTGTTTCCTGACTATTTCCTTTTATGTCCATTTAACCTCTGACTGACAACACTGTAGATTCACTATTCACTCCCTGTGCAACAAGTCAATCTACAGTGTGATCTACAGTTGGATGCATGGGATTCTGGTCATTTAATGTTAAAAATAACTACAAAATTATCATAAGGCATGCAAAAAAGGTAATTGGTAGTTTTTAAAGCCTGGTTATTACCTCATACATGTGTTTGTAGAAGAAACACCATCACTGCTCCCTGACATTTATAATTACAGTAGACTGGTTAGTTGCTTCATGCTCTGCCCCCCTCTACAGACACAGCACTTCTCACCTGCACTCGGAGATGATGGCTCGCATACACTCGATGTGTCACTGCAGGTGTTTGAGGCTTGTTCTGATAGCTTCTTTTTAGTACTCCCGTCAGAGGATTTATGTGATTTCTTTTTGTTTTTGATAAGAATTTTACCAATCAGTTCATGGGGGCTTGGTAAGGGGATGCCGGCTTCAAGCTAAAGCACAAAAACAAAGAAAAACAGCATGAATTTAAATAAGTGAAAAGCTTACATTTAGTGCTGGTATGTTGAAATGCTTTATGCTTTGAATAAGATGTATTCAGATTTGTGGTAGACAGTCCTTTGTTCATAGTATTGACACAGAAAATTACAAGACAAAAAGATCAAATGTGTTTATATGTTTTTTTTTTTTTTTTAATCACTGATTCTGAGGGCTAGCTTTTATCTCTTCATGGCACATTTCAGAAGTTCATTCATTAAACAAAAATGCTAATAAATCTTACATTTTGAATTTGATTTTTCTGTGCAAGCTGTAGAGTTTTTACACAGAAGTTAAGCACCTGTTGCTTCATTATAATCTGATTTTGCAAATCTGTGTAATGCTGCAGAAAAAAAGTTTAAACACTTGGTTCAAAATGCACCGAGTATTTAAAGCATACTATGCAGCTGGTACTGTATGATAACACTTTACTTTTAATAAGCCAGATCACTGAATCACACAGAAGTCAATTATTTTTATTGCCGTCCACGACTACATACACTTATAAATAAGCTTCTGTTACACATCTTTAAATGTTCAGTCTACCTCCTACCCTGACTGTATCAGCAGCATTTTAGTAAGTTAAGTGAACTTGTTAATATCACAGTACACATATGGAGACCATCTCTTGACAGCAAATGTGATTTCTGTCCCAAAATGTACATTTTAATATAAAATTGTCTCTTGTTTTAAAGAAGCAGTTTATTTCAATGTGTCATCATTGTATTCTTTCTTTATTTTGTTATGCTATTGAATTTAGTATAAGAAGCAAATTACAACAGCATCTTCATATTTAACTACATATCAGAGGAAGATAATTTAACTAATGTTATACATTGATTTTAATAGCACTGTCCCCCATAAGTCACTAAAAACACAAGACTATAACATTAGGCAGTCAAGGTTTTTTCACAAATTGCATAAATTAGAGGAGACATTTAAACATTAATCTTGCTAAGAGCTGCTCAAGTCCTCTAACATAGAGACAGTACTAATAGTTTCAAAATAACATCATCTTGGTTTACTCACAGGATATTTTTCCAATGGCTCTGTGAGCAATGCGTCACCAAATATCGCTCTGCAGTACTCTGCCATCTTGGCTTGTTGCTTGGGTCTAGAATGATGATGAAAAGCCAGGATGTCAACATTGTTTTAACATGAAAGTACCTTAAGAAGATATTTTAGTGCTGACATGAACTGAATACAATTAAAGTGAAAGGTATTTGTTGGCCTATGTTTAACCCTGCCATCAATGGATACATTATTAATCTATAGATTTAGACATTATCATTAGGGACCTGTCACATAACAGCATCACATTCTATAAATCAATGGAATCAGTTCATATTAATATAACCTGCTATTCAATTTTAAAGTAATTGCTTTTATGGCATGGGATTCATCCACTAACAATTCTACCTCACTTGGACCCTAAATATATTACACTTTTAATATAATCTTCCACAACACTTAAATGATATTATTTATTTATGTATTTCTTTATTTCTTTATTTCTTTTTGTTTGTTTGAATGATCAACTTTTCACAGTGAGCTTCTTCAATTAACAGAACAAAATGTTTAGAGATTATATAATTCTCTGGAAGATTACTGGTTCTAGCTGCCATGGTTACACTTTTGGTTTGAGCTGCAGAATATCTTAGTACTGCTAACATGGAGGCTGAAGAGCCTTGTAAGAGGAAACCAACAAAGAAACCAACTTACGAATCCACATGGTTTTCAAAAGACAGGATAACTGGATATGGGGAAGTCTTGAATGCACACTCAGAAATTGCCTCAATTACTTCCTAACAAAAAAAAATCATTAGTCATTTAAAATAATGTACAGTATTATGATGATTTATGCCACATTTTAAAAGTAAGAAGAAAAAAAAAAACAGTTTTCAAGTACATCAATAAATCAAATTGTAGCTTCCTGGTACTTATCACCTCTAGTGCTCTAGGTTACATCTTTGTTAAGGGGAATGACACCTATGATAGAATTGTTTTTAAGTATGAAGTAAAATGGATATTTGGAGAGACAAGTCGTGGTTCTAGAAGACTTGTAGTATAATGGGTGGGGGTTAGCATGTATACATTTCCTAAAGAACCAAAAGATCTCCAACAAAGGGGAACAAAGGGCTGGTGATAGTGTTTGCTTGAGCTAATAATAAAGCCTAAGTTAGTGATCCACTCAGATGCAAGAACTCATTTTACAAAGATAAACTTTTAGTCACAACGTCCAAAAAGGAGGAACAATACATTAAATAAATAAATGCAACTTTTAGAAAACTACGACTTTAAGCTCTTTGGATGGCTTGTTTAAAAGACAAACCCTTAATACTTGATGACAAGCAGACTTAATCAAATAATGGTGTACAAGGGATTGAAATTTATGTTTTATTTTAGAAAGCATTAGAAAACAATCCCAGGGTCAACCACATTTACACAAAGGCCTTTTAAAACATGAACAATGTAACTGCTGCAGAATTTACATTGCTTGTCTCCAGGGGCAACGCCACACTTGGGCCTGAGGGGCCTGGGCCCACCCATTTTGCTCATGGGCCCACCCAGTTATGGAGCGATTGACAATTAAAAACATTTCATACTAAACGGTATCAGACTGTAATCCGCTGCGGCGAGTCTGGCCACACCCACTTCAGTACCTTTGTCATGGTTATGAAAAAAAAGACTGATGATTGGACAGCTGAGATACGAGCTCTTGCGTCTTTGATAGTATATTGTTGAAATTAAGCGCAAATATACAGGAACTTTTCTTTCATTTCACGGCACGCAAGCAACCAGCTTGTGCAGCTGCTGTTTAGTTATTTATACTGTATAAATGAGTAATTGTATGTACAAAATAATGTGATATCTTGTAACAAGCGTAAGTTGCCCTGGATAAGGGTGTCTGCTAAGAAATATAATAATACAGGGCGTTTAGCCAACTTTGCAGTAAACTGTAGCTATATTTGTGTCTTACACATTAGCTATGTCCCGACACATTTTGTAAAAAGAAAATGAACCGACGGTCAACAAATGCGCCAGTAATGTAAGTACCTACATTTAATTTGATCAATTTGAATTCAGTTGACTGATGCAGCTGAGATGTACTGTATGTTATGTATGTTTAACTCATGCCTCTATTCCTGTTTTGTTTTTGTTCACATATAACTAACACTTTTCGAAAGCTCAAAGAGAAGTATTGACATTCACTTTTAGTCACTGAATGAGAATCTTTTAAATTTAAACTTACTTTGGGAAGTCAAATACACATTTGAGAGCTTTTGTAATTCTCTTTATGTGTGGTAGTGACTTGTAGCTCGCTAACATTACGGAATTTGTGCTGCTATGCCTGTTGGTGGTTAATCGGATTTCCGACTGTCAGAATGTTTTGGTAGAGTGTGCCTTCTTGGAGAACATGGTGCTATTTCTGACAGTATAGACTGAGTGTCCTCAGTACGCATATTGGTAATTACGTCATTACGTTTACATCATTAAGTCATAAACGGCCCGTCCATGAAAATTTGGAGCCCAGCCAGGAATTAAATCCTGCCGCTGCCACTGCTTGTCTTCATCTATAAACAGCTGAAGAGTATGACCTTCCCTCCTACAGCTTCCTGATTCTGCCTGAGTCTGTTGTTGTCAGCATTTGATCTTTTTTAAAAAACTTTTAGTGTGAACTGAGAACAACTGTACGTTGTTATATCATGCATCAAGAAATGGGACAGCATGGACAAATTGTGTTTTACTGTTTGAAATTTAAGAAATTGTGGTTTGGGTGCAATCATTCCCTTAGAAGGCATGGTCAATGCCAATTGCTACTTAATGGTACTGAGTGATCATCTTCACCCCATGCTGCAGCATTTCTTTCCTGCCGTGGGGGGTGTCTTCCCGGGTGACAATGCCCCCATCCACAGAGAATGTGTGGTCACCCAGTGGTTTGATGAGCATGACACTGATGTTATCCATATGTCACGGCCTTCTCAGTCACCAGAACCCAATCGAGCAATTATGGGATATTCTGGAACGGTGCCCCATAATATTACGGAACCACCAGAACCCTTCACTGTTGTAACCAAGCACTCAGGGCTTGGTTACAACAGTGAATAGTTCTTTAGGTTGGCGCCACACATGCACTCGTCCATTTGTTGAGAACATGGTGAAGGATGATTCATCTGACCATATCACATTTCTTCACTGCCGGTAGTCCATTGCCTGTGCTCTTTGCTTTAGCAATTTTCTGCGTCACTATGTATGATGACACTACAAGCTTTTTATCCATGGCAGTATGATTGGTAATTAAATGGCTCTGTAATTTGGAGGGTTTTAAACATTCATTGGACAGTACTTGCACATATTAACAGAGCGGTTGAGGTATATCTCCACTTTTAGTACAAATAAAACAGAAATTAAAGTTAAAGTTAAAATTAAAGTAGCTGTCTTTGTATTTTCTTGATTTTGTAGGGTTAATAACCGCTTTGTGTTTTTTTTACTCAAAATACCACCCCCTCACTGTTCTTCAGACCATACGGTTGAACTTGTTGAAGGAAGTTCTGCATCATCATTCTGTGGGTTGTGTTGTTTTGATGCTGATGGTTAAATTAAAAACATATCCCTATCTGGTAATTATGTGTTTTCACTAATTATTCCTCTCCTTTGTAATCTGTCGTGTTCCCGTAGAAATCGCTGTATTAAACCATACGAGAATATGTTATGAACCTGGGAATGCGTTCATTTCTGTGCATGCTTATGATATGTTGAAGCTAATAGGTTTCAGCATGTCATAAGCATGCAGGGAAAATAACACAATTATTTTTGCAGGACCCCTTGAAACCTCCTCACGGGCCTCTATGGGGCTGCGGGCCCATGAATAAGAACCCCTGCTGTAGATGGTCAGCCCTGTCAATTGGACGTTGAATCTCAGTGGATCTATCTAGTTTGAAAACATAATTGGAAACTGGATAAGGGATAAGCAACATTTCTCTCACATTTCTGTTGAATGTCCACAACCAGAACTGCGCTTTGTGGCTGTACATTACAAGCTTTAATCCCAGATGGCTGATATATTGTTTGCACATTTACCTTAAAAGATATTTCACTTGTCATGGTGAATCCATGAGTAATGACTGGCTCCTCTTCCGCAGTCCGTCCTTTCCAGCAATCCAGCTCCACACAGCGACAGCCTGACAACAGCACTTGTCGATACATCTCCACTGAGGAGTTACCAGCCAGCTGCCCAGCTGTGATAACACAATGCAAAATATAAGTGATGCATGAGACACAGTACCTTTTTTCCCCCATACGCCATTAGCAGGGGGGAAGTAACCCTCCCCCTGCTACTATAATATATATATATATATATATATATATATATATATATATATATATATATATATATAATGTTGTGCCATTTAACGGTAGTTTGTTCACCATTCTTTACAATGCTGTTACCTTGGGATACAACAGTTACATCAACAGTTACATTTTGAGATGCTGATGTGAATATCTTACTTATACTATCAAACAATTTAAAAATCTATTAAAATGCATTTATTTTACTGATGTACTGGTACATCTCTTATATACACATTACACCTATACAAAAATTGGTTACAATAATTTTACTAATTTTATAATTATTAATGTTTTTATCGTAGCTGTTGTAGACCATGCTATACCATGCATGTGTTTGTAATCTCTTCATTTGATCAATTGATTATTCTTATTTGATTAATGTGGTTCTTCTTTCAACAGCATTCTATCAAATTGATGATAAATTATAGTACATAGATTAAATCTTATTGTAATATTTTGTAGAATTCCCAGGGCTGAATTGTGTCAGACAAAATGTATTACAAACAGACATTTCATGTTACATATCATGTATAATTTTGTTACTACGTAATTGGTCTAAAGGTTCACCTCTCAGACTGCAGACGTAGACGTTTCTGTTTTTTCTTTTTTATGTGTTTATTAGCTTCGCGCACTTTGCTAAATTGATATCAATAAGACCGTGATCTGGAAGACAGCACTGACGGATTATTGACCTGGTTTAACCACTTATTTGGATCAGAAGCAGTATATTTGCATATCCCCGCAAGTCTGTTAAATAATTCATAAAATGCCATGGTAGCAATGGGACATTCATTATTTGGTTGTACTAAATGCCCTCTACAATATGCCCTGCAATCTGTGTCTTATGTTAGATTCTTAGACCAATTAGCCCTGATACAAAGTAATAAGTAATTCTTGAAAAAAAATAAGCTGAGGTTATATAAAGACAACTGGCATTAACTAACACAAAAATATCATCACATTAAACTTCTGAAAAATAAACTAAACTATTGATATTGTTAAGCACTTGCTCGGATGAGTATAATACTAAAACATAAAACGATAAGCACATTTTGTACTTTTTTTTAATGCCTTTGAATTCTCCAAACTTCAACACCACTACAGGAGGTACTTTTCACCTTTAACTGCAAAATCAATAAGAGCCTAGAGCTACTGTTATTGACTTTACAAAATAAGTGTTTTATTTTGCACTTTTGAAAGACATTTCTCTTGGAGTATTTCTCACATTAAAAAGACACGAGTCATAGTTATGTCAACTCATGTAGGGGAAAGTGATCTAAAGCATGAGCTCCAAACTTCTGCACAGTATAAAAATACTGTATAAATCCAAAAAAATTGTCTGCCCCACTGCCTTTCTATTCTTGCACAGACATAACAAAGATATACACTACTCCCTTAACCAAGTATTTCTCATTATACCCCACCCTTACTTAATATATTGGTATCTTTTCAGATAATGCAGAGGATTGGCAGGGCATTGTTTTCTACAGCATGTATAGCACAAGCATATTGGAAGGCTTTGTAATTATTATTGTTTTCAGAATACTGAGCTATGCGGTAGCTGTCTGGCACTATCATGGATAGTCTTTTCTGCAGTTGTTCTGCAGATTGACAGATGGCTTCATTCATGCAGTGCTGCACCCTTTCATGAACATAACATACTGTACCAAAAGTCTGACAGCTGACTCACAAATGGACACAACAATAACAGCAGGTATCAATCAAAATAAAATGAAATCCCTGAAAAGACAGCTTTGGTTTTACAGCAAACTGCAGATACTATATCTACAAACACCAACTTGTCATCGCTAACATCCTCAACAATCTAAGAAAGTGGGTGATACTTAATTTTTAGATTGTTCATGAGACTAAGTAAACTAATGAGTAATGTTTGTGTTGTCTTGTATGCCAATAGTGATGCTATTCATTTTTTTTACTTTCAACTTACTGTAGAAACAATACTGTAGAAGGCACATCTATACTGGCAGTACTTTGGCATTATGTTGTCCACATGCAAAGGAACACTGCCATGCACCGTCGTCCAGCTGTTCTGTTACTCTGTCAGACTTTGAGGTCCACTCCACCAAATCAAAGGCTGCTCTTACCTGAGAGGTAGGTGTTGTGAGAGGAGTTGATAAAGTAGTGAGATAAAGGCAGTGTCATGTCTTCACTCTGGTCCAGTTTCTCAGGAGGGATAACTCCATTTTCTTCTCCACTCAAATACCGCATGAATCCTTCTTGTGATATCTGCCCTAAAGAAAAAAAGAAGAACGTGAATTGAGTTAATTCATTTTATTTTATTATAGTATTAAATGGCTATCATGTATGCTGCTTGATTACTTTCTCTGGAGCTACTTAATGTCTGCTGTGTCTATTGACTGCTCAAGAACTCTTGAGAACCTGAAGGCAAACACAAGGACTGAATGTGCAAAACTTACTTCAGGCATAACGGACCATTTCCATGAGTGGATCAGCATATGCTAACAACAATAAAACTGTGCCCAGTTCAGCTATCTCCTTCATTGGACTTAATTGGGTGAGATCTTTGTTTTTAAAGTAGACATCATCTTTAAAAGTAAATACAACAGATTAGAAAGGTTGTTCAAGGGTGTTTGCAACTGATAAAATGATATGAATAAAAAGAAGCCAAATTAATGTTGGTAAGGACAACAGCCTGTTGGAACTTTGAGGCCTGTCCGTTATTGGCATATCATCTACCAGTATTGGAATCTCACAGGGCGCATATATATATATATATATGTTTGTCATGTTTAAGATGTTAATTCTACACCTGGTAAAACATATAGCCCTTATAAATTACACTCATCAAGACTAGTGCAGCAAGAAATTTACAGTATATTCTTGTATTTACAAGATCTTTTGTGTGATCCAGATTAAGTTATAATAATTAGAAGTTTAGCAAGTCTGTGTGCTGTAGAGCGGCCAGCAAACCATAGCCAATTTTGTACAAACCAAAAATTGTCTCTGCAGTGTAACAACTCCCTTAGTGTTGCTCAGTTCAGTTTAGAACAAAGCACAGATGAACAGCTGAATGGTGAGCGACTTTAAAAACTTACTTCATCACAATGATGGATCATCAGAACATTTTTCTAACTTTAATGATGTGTCTTCTGCTGTTAGTCTCCACAATTCCAGCTTCAAAATAATCTGTTTCTGTCAGTCATATGCAACAGAGCACTTTTACAGCTCCTCTGTGACCCCTCTATCTGTCTCTTACCTACAGTACTTACTGAGATACCAAAACAGGCCCTCTCTTCACAGCTTGCTGGAGTTTCAGTCACTGTTGTTCATTAGCAAAACTTGTCACAACACTGGAGTGCAGTGACAAATCATGTTTTCCCCTGATAGCAGGACTTAAGTGGTCATAAATTGATTTAGCACCCTGATTTTGCAAACAGGGTCCCTCAGCAGAGGTCTGCACCATTTACTGGTGTTGACAGAGATAAGTACAGATGATTTATACTAAGCTGATGCATATTAAAATAAACTAAATCAATGATATGACAAAAACATGACTAGCACTTTAGTTAAATGCCTTTTTTATTTATTCATTGTTTATTTTAGTATTTTTTAATTTAGCACTATTGAGTGTTATATAGTTAAGGATAACAATTAAGTTTAATTTGATAGCTTTTGTATTAAACAAATAATTTGTATGCACTGTAGCTTTGGAAACTAACAGCAGGTTCTGAGTCAATGTTAATTGTTCTAAAGCTTTCATCGTCTTTTATACACAATTGATCATGTGAAGCTTTTAGACAGGTGACTGTCTACTTCTTATTGAGTATGTTTCTCATTATATAAGTCTGATTTCCATTGGGGGTAACCAGTTAGTGATGGATAATTTATTAATGGGTGTTCCTTAAGGACTTGTTTTCATGCCTTCCATTTTAGTAGCTCTGTGAAGATTTTTAAGGAGGTCGATTGATTTGCAATTGATTCAAATGCAACACTTGCAGTGGCAAAAAAAATGGACTCCTTTTCAGAGCATAATCATTTTAATTTAACCTTCTAAAAGCCGAAGTGGGCTCCAAATTAATTTACACTCAATTGTGACTAAATAATGCTGATGGAATCTCTTTCCCAAATGTGTGTATTTTATAATAGGTCGTTGACATTAATGTAGATGAATCTGAAATCATTAAAAAAAAATATTTGGGATCACACAGTCCTCTTTGAAGCTATTTATCCCTGCCATTTATGGAAATTTAAAAGAAATGAGCTGCTGAGGCTAATAAAGAGCTGTTTCAGAATATTGAAGCTTGGCCATTGAAACCTAGCATTGCTCCTACTTCTAGACAATCCAGATACATGACACACAGAGTTGGCTTATTTAACATTTGAATCATTATTATTTAATCTTGAATTATTTAATCATATTTTTCATAAAGCTACATTTATAAGAGTTGTATGTTATGCTACTCCTGGTCTATAAAAGCACCATCGTCAGTAATTAGTGTACTTTATTTATTTAGGAAAGCCGTATGAGCTACACGTAGCTCATTTACAACGGCATCCTGAGGAGAACAGCACCAGGTTACAGTTTTCAAGAGAAAAAAAAAAAAAAAAATATATATATATATATATATATATATATATATATATATATATAGTAAGTATTCACCCCCCTTGGATGTTTTCACAGTTTGTTGTGTTACAACCTGAAATCTTGATGCATTTAAATTGGATTTTTTTTTCCTCTGATTTACACAACCTACTCAACATTTTGAAGAGGCAAGAGAATTTTTATTGTGAAACTAAAGTTAATGAAAAACAAAAACAAAAACAAAACAACAAAAAAAAAAAAAAAAAAACTGAAATGTCTTGGTTAGATAAGTATTCACCCCCTGAGTCAATACTCGGCAGAACCACCTTTGGCAGCAATTACAGCTGTGAGTCTTTTGGGGTAAGTCTCTACCAGGTTTGCACATCTAGATCATGCAATATTTGCCCATTCTTCTTGGCAAAATTGTTCAAGCTCTGTCAAGTTGGTGGACAGCAATCTTCAAGTCTTCCCACAGATTTCCTCAAGGATTTGCCTGTATTTAGCTCTATCCATTTTGCCCTCTACCCTGACAAGCTTCCCAGTCCCTGCTAATGAAAAGCATCCCCATGGCGTGATGCTGCCATCACCATGCTTCACAGCAGGGATGGTGTTACCTGGGTGATGTGCTGTGTTGGTTTTGCACCATACATAACGCTTTGCATTTATGCCAAATAGTTCAATTTTTGTTTCATTGGACCACATAATCTTTTGTCACATCTTTTCAGTGTCTCCCACATACCTTTTTGCAAATTCCAAGCAAGATTTTACATGTTTTTTTTTTCAGAAATGGCTTCCTTCTTGCCACTCTTCCATACAGGCCAGATTTGGTGAGTACCTCAGCTATTGTTGACACATGGACAGTTTCTCCCATCTCAGCCAAGAAACACTTTAAGACTTTTAGAGTTGTCATTGGCCTCTTGGTGGCTTCTTTGACCAATGCCCTCCTTACCGAGCTGCTCAGTTTGGGAGGACGGCCTGCTCGAAGCAGATTCTGGGTGGTGCCATATACCTTCCACTTCTTAATGATCGACTTAACTGTGCTCCAAGGGATATTCAATGTCTCTGAAATCTTTTTATACCCCTCCCCTGATCTGTGTCTTTCCACAACTTTATCCCGGAGTTGTTTTGAAAGCTCCTTGGTCTTCATGGTAGTATCTTTGCTTTGAATGCACTATCCAACTGTGGGACCTTACAGAGACAGATGTATTAAATCTGAAATCATGAAAAAAAAATTCAATTTTCCCATAACATGGGATAACTACATGACATCATCAGGAATGAGATGGGAAAACAATAAGATAACATCTAAATAATGTAACCTTATGGAAAATATGCTCTTTTAATTAGAACCTATTAATCAAAGAAAATAACCAGACAGCCACAGTATTGTAATTGTATCATGCAGCAGAGATTACTCAATTGCAAAAAACCTCTGGATTAAGTCTGCAAACTGTGGGTCAGCTGCTCCTGTTTGCTCCGTCTTTACAAATTAACATTGCTAATATACACAACTCAGCTGTTCACAAGCAGTGCTCTGGTGAAAGCGAGTAGATCATTACATTCTAAATATGTGTTGCGCTTTCTGGGACAAGTCAGACAGAAGGCATTCCTCTAGTGACGGACGTGTAATTATGCTCATTCAGTTTGATTAATACGCTCCTGTCCTCTGAAGAATTTGAAACCTTATGTTCAAAATCTCTACTTTATTCCTTAGAGTTAAGCATGTGTCTTTCAGACAAAGCGATGCAACTCAGTATGGTAAGCTTGCAACTCTTGAAAAGGCAGTACCCCTTTATTCTAAACTAACTTAAATAATTAAATATAGCCATGCCATCTATGATACCATTATTTAATTAATTTCAGATACAATGACCAATGCTACTTCTACTGCAGTAAAACAATGCAATTGTAAGACTGAGGCAACTAAGGGCCTTTTACAGCAGTTTGAGCTGAGCTACAGTATAGTATTCAAAGATTCTAAAATAAACACTAACATTGTTATTCAGTGTGATGGGCATGTCGTAGGTGCTGATGTATGAAAGGTAGGAACGGGCACAGTTAGAGTAGGTGTGAGCATTTCAGAATATGGCTACATCTGCAAATGAAAAAGCTTAAGAAAAGACAATCTTTTGTATTGGGAGATTTGATGTTTAAGTAGGTGGTGGGTGTATTTCATTTCAGAATTCCCCATGCTTTTGTTCACTGACACATTGCTATGCACTTAGAAAAATCCCCCGCTTGGGGATTTAGTGGAATTGGCCTACATCCATACTTCCGTATGCATTTATGTCACTAAACAGTTTTGCATATATCTAGATAAATGTTTGAAATGAGATAAGCTAAGGGCACTCTTTAGCACAAAGGGAGCTGTCTGACAGTCCTACCTTTTTACAATTATCTAGAGAACTGTTTATCCAGCTGTAATGGAATTCTGTATTCACAGGTCATTTATTTATTTTGAGAGATAAAGGCATCATATTTGTACTGATTATATACAATTATTAATCTAACAGTACATTTTGACACTTTAGTTGAGCTTTTTCTTTCATTAGCTTTTTGAAGCATTTATTATATAGTTTAAACAATGTACTTTATATTTTGTAGGTCTGATCTATTTTGCCTTAATTGGCAGAACATGTAATAATTTATTAACTAGTTATTGTAGGCTGGACAGTAACACAAAATTTAGTTGATAAACTAAAGGTCGGGAGGGCGGCTCCTACACATTTTGTCATCTTAGTGTAACCTATAAAAATCATATACAGCTATGTAACTCACCCCTCTCTTATGTGTGATTCATTCACATTTCATCATGGAAGTAATCGACTGCTTTTTGGGTGGTGGTCTCTCTCCCGAGCTGTGGTGTCCTTCTCAAGCTTCTTCTAGCCTTCAGCTGCACTCTGCGGTGGTCCCAACCCCATCGTTCTCGGTACTCTCTCTGTGCAGCTGCAGTTTTGTTTCCAGACCAGTGTTTATCCCGGCGCATCTGCTCTGCATGGACCTGTACTTCTTGGCCGGGTCTTCAGGCATCTCCTACATCAGTTCACCTCGCCTCTCGTCTCGCCGAGTGTAGAATCTCCTGACACTGGGCACTGGTCTGTTCCAGTTTCTCCATGAGGGGAAAATTTAATTTGACTCATTGGCTCGCAATAGTCCAGGCAAAAGCATCCAAGTTCAAGTTGCTCCCGTAACGACATTACCTCAAATCACCGTACACAGGTAACTAGACACTGTACAGTGTCTTCCAGCATCAATTTGTGATTCCTGCAGGCATCCAGCAGGTCCCTGTAGATCAAGCCCTTCCTCCCCGGCCCCTGTGTACCCCAGTAGGGCAAAGTTGTTGGCCTCTTTTCAGCCAGGCATCCTATCCTCCCTACTGAGTGCCTCAGGCGTCCTGCAGATTCATCCATCCACTACGGGCATCTAGCTGGCACCCGCAGATCACATCTCAGGCATCCAGCAGGCCCCAGCAGATCGCATCTCTCTAAATTCTGCAGGCGTCCAGCAGGCCCCATCAGATTGCATCTCTTAATTTTGCAGGCGTCCAGCAGATTGCATCTCTCTAAATTCTGCGGGCATCCTCTTTATTAACCTACCTTAAAACACTTGCAATAATGCCTCTTCCATTCAAGTGGTCATATCAGGCATTCAATTTTCATAAATTAATCCTGTGGTACATAATGCCCTGCTCTTGGCAAGTATTCATACTTGTTTGCTACATACACATCCTTTGGTCCGGTTACCACTCTTGAAGCTTTGATGGGGGTGGGGGGTGGGGGGGGGTTAAATACAGTGTTATTGTATCGGACTCACAGTATAGTAACGACAGCTTTAGTAGCAATTGATTTTCAACAAAATGTACTAATAAAATCAATCCATTAATGCTTTGAAATTGAGTTGATGAAGTCATTAATGAACACATTTCTCGTTAAAAAAACCTTAATTGTCGCAGGTCACATACATTACCTCCTGTCTCAATGACTAGAAAAGGGGGTCTCATTAATCAAAATGCATGTCAAGAGAAATAAATGGAAGCATAATTCGCTTTTGTGGAAACTACTAGCGTACAGGAAGACAGCTCTCCCACCAGCGAGCAGCAGCCAAATAGAAACAAAAAATACTGGGAATATAAATTCTGAAGTTCATTTAAAATTATGCATTTTGTCATCCAGAATGTACATTTATTTTTAACACTTCACATATAAAATGCTGATTTACTATTATCTGGCGTGTAGGTAATAGACGGATGTCATAGATTAAACATGAGTAAAACACTTTGCAACTAAAAACTAAGAGTAGCTCCTGATCACCTTAACACAGAGTTATCAAATACGATATTTTAAATAAAATACAATATTTGAATAATTTCAATAAGTCCCAGACATAAAATAAAACATCTCTTGAAGGCAAGGGACTAAAGGAAATGACACAAATAATGTGAAAGTAGCTCCTGATTTTAGTTATCAGAACTGCACTCACTGCTATTAGGAAAACTATACTGTATGTCTGCAATTCTAGTGCATATTCCTAATGCAGTTTCCCTGCAAAATTCACTGCACAGCAGAGCAAGTCTGGTTATTGCATTAGTTGCAACTTGCTGATATACTGAACTGCCCTATTTTGAAGCTTGTGCAGTAATACCATCATTTTACCAGTATAAAACAGGCAGGAAACTATTCTAAGCAATAATCTCCCAGCAGTTCCTTTTTTTCTGGCTTTATACTGTAACAGATGTTTCATTTCTCTCAGAACATGTTTCTTGGTATTTACGTCAAAATCTCTTGGCTACAGTAGTCTGGCTACATTCAGCCAGCAGTTACACTATGCATGAGCAATACAGTTTAACTGGAAGGTATTTTTTAGCTTTTATAATGGGATTTTCTGAAGGCTGAAAAGCTTCGAAGAGTCAGGGGTACTACAAAATCAGAGAAGAGATAGAAGCTAGTGTAATGACCTGCCAGTTTGCTAATGGCTGACTAGCACACCGTAAAGTGTGTGCTATAATGATATTTAAAATTAAATCTAGCTCCAACTACTCCAATGTCATATCCTATTTATACTTTCAACACTATTTAAGTCAAGCAAAAAAAAAAAAAAAAAAAAAGGCAGTACATGGTACTGTGAGAAACAAGTGAGACATTTCAACTGTATTCTTTCCCCTGGAAAATAAGTCAAGTCTTAAAGTTTCTAGTCTTTAATACCATTTGACTGCTCTTTAAAATGTCACAGCAGGATCCTCATCCTTTCTTTGTACTTGTACAGAATGTGATGGTACAAACCTGTTGCCAAGGAAATGACCCTGCAGAGTCATCAAAGCACTGTGATGGCTTAGCTCTTCACAAAGCAAAAGTATACAACAGCCCTGGGACAAACATATTTATATTTCAGATTTTATTAATAAATATCAAATATTTCAAGATTTTGTCCGCACTCAAATACTGATTTGAAAATATTTTAATATAAAACTAAATAATAACTTTATGTGTTTTGTTTCACATCATTATAATACATTTCTAACTATATTTGAAACATCATGACATTTGAAATACTGAATCATACACAACAACATTATTTGAAATATTTAATTATTTAGAACTATATCAAATAAAATATTTAAATAAAATCAATATTTATTCCCAGGGCTGGTATGTAATAATATCACAACTCTTCTCTTGGAATTTACTTGATGATTGTGTAATGGTTTTAAGCCATCAAACTAAAATTCAGGCTCTTGGGGGCTTATTAAACATCCAGTAGTTCAATATATCCAGCTTAAATCTCCAGATTTGACATTCAACCCCTTTTAAACATTCAGTAGTATGCTATGTTTTACAAACAACCAAGTTTTAAAGTGTTGAATTAAAATTCATTCAGGGAACTCGTGCTATAGATAGAATGTTTATTACAGATTAGACACGATAACACATTTATACATATTATACGTTCTTGGATAAAGCATTTAACATATAATACATCTTTGGCCTCTCCTCTACTATGCTGATATCGACATTCTTTTCATACTAATACAAGAAAAAAAAAAAAAAAAAAAAAAAAAACTGCTATTTGTAAAATCTACCCTAGATATTCATTATATCAAGGATTCATATAAATTTCATTCTAATTTTCACATAATATCCGGATATTTAAAAGCAGCTCTCACTAGTCTCCCACTTTATGAGTTGATACTATATCAGTGGTCTTCAAAGTCATGCCCGCGAAGCCAGGCCACCATGCCCGCGGCAGCTGTTCTTATATTACGGGTTGTGAACACATTTTTGGCGGGTCGTAGCGTGAGAAAATAAAGAAAGCTTTAAACACGTTTTCAAACAAAAATGCTACAGCAGTCTGTTGACAGGTCTGCTCGCTTATGCTGTGCTTGTAAGTACGCAACATTTTTTTTTTCATGAATGGCTTATACGATACGATCAACCAATTGAATATCTGGATTGTCTCTGCAGTTTCCCAATCATAAATTAGCTCGGTGGGACAAAAACTGTGTCTGCTTCAGGTGCAGGTGCTGACAGTAAGTATAACCAATAGGAGAGTAAAATATCTGCCAAGTTTTACGCAGCTGTCCAATCATAAGTAAGCAGAGGCCGTTCACGGTATTTGCATTAAAATTGAAGGCGAGTGAGTAACCAAATGGGAAGTGAAAGATCTAACAACTGTCCACTCATCCGTGAGCAGAGGCAGGGTGTTAATATGCTGGGTAAGCACTGAATTTCGCTGACTGTTATTGAGAAAAAATAATACATTTCAGTATGTATAATTGACTTTTCTCTCTATATTTTTTTATTTCACCAGACAACAGAAACACCGTAGTAGATTTAGTTACAAATCCACTTTCTCTGAATAATTGTACTGGAGATGAGCGATCTTTAAAACACAGTAGTGTTGACAAATTTGTCAAATTGAAACAAAGCGAGACACTATCTACACTTTTGTGTTTTAGTTTATTCATTGTTATCTGTGTAAACATGCTATTTAAAAAAAAAAAAAAAAATTTGCATTGCTTATTTTATGTAAATTATTTAAAGAATAAGCCAGCACGCACAATTACTACCTGAGACTTGGCCTTATTAGTGTGCCTTCTCATGACACACACACACACACACACACACACACACACACACACACACACACACACACACACACACATATATGCAATAGTCAGCGTACCCGCAAACAGCCAAGATCAATTTATGCCCGTGCCAAAATTACTTTGAGGACCGCTGTACTAGATCAAGATAATAATTAAAAAAAAAAAAAAAAAAAAAAAAACATAAATGACGGAAAAGACACTGAAAGGCACTAAATCCAACACTTATCCTCAAAGGATATGCAAATGAGCTGTATGAACATGTCTCAGAAATCCCATCTGAATGAGCAGCATTACTTTGAACAATGAAATGCATTAATTTTTTATGGTAAATTTGCAAATGTTAAGTAATGGCATAAAGGATCCACTATGAGTAACAGTGGTATGCATAATACAACTTTCTTAAGGGCTTTTATCTTCCTAGGTTAGATGCAGTATATAATTAAAATCAGCATCTGAAATAAAACAAAATGTGTGCATTTGTGTGACAGGACCCTGCCACTGGCTCTTGCGCGGATGTGTGCAGCTGGGACACATAACAGGATATGCGTTGCCAGGCAACCAATTGAGCAGGTAAGCACACCCGGCACTGAGCTGATCAGGAGGTCCAGATTGGCTGGGGGGCATACTGTACGGCCATTACTACACAGACGCGCTGAGCGAAAGCATGTGGTGTTTACATCGAGGAGGAGAGCGTCTGGTCCGCAGGGTGACTACTACGGAACCCTTAAATTGCAAGACAGTGTCTGTGAAGGTTCTGCCCAGCCAGGACTGTCGTAAAGACCTGGAGTCGCTGGGAGGCCGGGACTTTGGGATCAACAGCAGTAGATTAGTTTAAGGGATGTTGATTCCCACCAATATAGAGAGGATAACGTAGTGTAGTAGGTTCCTGGGTGCCTGGCTAGCGCTCACTTTGTCTGGCAGACCTTTATTTTTAGCTTTGTTTTTTCTTTATTAAATCTGACATTAGGGCTACTATTGCTGATACCCTAGTAGCAGCCCCTGTGTTGTTTATTAAATCTGTGCGCCTGAGCAGCATGTCAACACCCAATACTCTGATTCCGACTCATTATTACTCAGTGACGATCCACGCACGTAACACTTACCTCTTATTCTTGTTCTGTATTCCTACTGTTTCTGCTGTGGGTGTGTACTGTAATTCCCGCTGAATTGTGTTCCCTTCCCGCTCTGTATTACCCACTGTTTGCTTATATAACCCTGGCTCTGTGTCTATGTGTAACTGTAACCTGCGTGTGTGGTGCTGTCTGTGTCTCCCCAGTAATTGGCTGTTGTTTGTCTGTGCCCATTGGCCCTGGTGTGCAGCTGAGGACCAATGGGATGTGTGTAAACTCAGATAACCGATTTGCATAAGGGGCTGCGCCACCAATTATGTGTTGTTCTGAAAGCTGGTTGCTGTGACGTACTGTGGACTCAGGACTGGGTGTTGTGAGAGTGTCCAGTGGTGCTGTAACAGAGCGGTCGACTCTGGTTTGGGTGCTGTGAGAGTGTTTGCCAGTGGTGTGTGCTTAAATAAAAAGGATTTGAAGAACAGGAACCAGTCTAAAAACAAATGTACTGTTAATTTTGGAGAAGGAATTCCTCTGACACTGTTTCATCAGAATCGAAGGGTAAAAAGCTTTAAAATAGTAATAAAATATTTAAATTAGTCCTTTATCATGCCAGTAACAGTGCTAAACGACAGTATGTCATTGGGCGATTTATAAGCACCAATTACCAAAAAAAAATATCACTCATCGTGACGTAATAATAACACGCACTTAGAGACCAATTTTCTCATTAACATATTATTCTTCTGATTCTGTCTTAATGTTATAATTAAATTATAAATTATAATTGTTTACAATCTGACATTCACCTGCAGTATTTTTTTGTTTACAATCTGACAGATACTGCATATCTCCTGCAGTATTTTTTCAGCCACAGAACCTTGTATTTTCGAACAGCCGATTTGTGTTGATAAGTCCATCTTATTTTAGTAATGTCAGTCATGGGGGAGTGAATGTTGGTTTTCTTAACCTCTCCCTCACGTCCAGCACCTTTTAGTAAAGAAGTCCCTTGCTATACAGGCACTGTTATGCCATACTTTCTGAAACGCCTTATGTCCCTGATCATAATCAATTTAGTATGATGCTAGAAATTTCAATACAAAAGAAACCCATTGAAAAAATGATTTTTAAACTGACTGGATGAAAATAAACTCAACAACAGATACAAGCAGCCTACTAAATCATTACAATTAAGAACATGAGTCACAGAAGGTATATAAACATACTCTTCAGCGTTTAAACAAACTGCAATCGATCGATTGGAAAAGGGCAAGAAGCTTTCAGAAATACTGTTGGATTCCACTGGTTCGGAATGCAAGATGTGGACGACAGTATTCTGAATCTTAAGTATTGAATTGCTTTTTGCAAAGAAAAGAAAGTCTGACTCATGCCAAAAAAAAACAAAAACAGTAGGTAGGCTCTGTGTTACTTGTAGCTACCCATATGCTGCAGTTCTCCATGTACATTTAAAAACGATTTATTTCTGTAAAGTGTGTGCAGTATGTGTAAGGTATTGTATAGTATCATAACGTGTTAATGTGGCAGCATGATCTGTTTACTAAGTAGGCTACGGCAAAATAAATGTTTGTTTTTTTTAGCATTGTACAGTATGTGTAATGATGCAGCATGATTTGTTTTGTGTTGCCGGTAGTTATTGGCCAAATTATTCACTTGATTTTACTATTGTGCTGTACAGCTACGGCCAAAAGTTTTGCATTTTAAAGGGCACATAAGGACCTTTTATTGTGTTACATGTTCCCATGTGTTGCTACAACTGTTTATGTAAGGTGTGTGTATTGTTTTAATTTTTTTTTTTTTACATTTTGACCACTTTTTTAAACTTTTAAATTGCATTCCCTGCATCAAGATGGCTTCCCATGTACCCGTATGGGCCACTCAGAACTACATTTCCCATCATCCTCCTGCTCACTGGTAAATCAGCTACATACTGTATGCGAGCAGGAGGAAATAAATTAATACATTAATAACTTGATTTTATGCTATTCTTTTACAGGTTTTACCAGATTTATTTATTTATTTATTTATTAAACAGACATGCAAATACTGACCTTTTTTTGTAAAGTTGATATTTGGTTCATATTTCTCTATGAGCTGATGAACTTGTTCCTGCTTGAGGGGTGGGTAGAGTATTTCATTCAGACGTGGGTCCCGTTGTTTTGTGTTTATGAATTCTGTCATCTGATCAATTGAAAGGTAAGGCTTGCTCTTGGCTCCACTAGGGACATGAAATTAGTTATTATGAGTTCCACATTAAGACAGTCTCTGATGAAAAAGCACCTCTGCTGGAAATACGGCTATAGACAAGGCATTTAACGTGATTAAGAAACTTCAAAAACAGTCATGATGTGAAATATCAAGTTAGTTTCATCTCTTTTTCCACATTTGTGTAGTTTAGATTATGCTTTACATCTGTGATAATGTTGTTATATATTTTGACAAATATTTATTTTACGTAGAACCATGAAAGTCACGAAAACAGCTACATTATCATATTACAGATGTGACCCCAATCTACATATGAACAAAACCCCCAAGACTTCACATTCAATTTCTGTAATCCTGCCATGTCTTCTCTACAGTGTTCCCTTGCCTTGAGTCAATCTTGAATAGCTAGAATACAGTGAGCTCTCATAGACATTCACAGAAGGTGAAGGGTTTTGGTCACTATCATGAAGTCATATAATAGCCACGTCACATGCATTAATAAAATAGTTGGTGACTATTAATAACAAGGTTTAAGCGGTTTATATCAAAATCATTTTTGTAACACACAATTTGAGAGCTTGTTATAAATGCATGTTCTAAATAATGTAAATGTTTCTTATAATTTAATAGTTAAAAATGGTATAACACCGCATTGGTATTGCCTGTTGTTAACAATTGTACAGAAGGACCACATGCAAGCACATTTAGATGTTGCTTTGCAGACAATGTTATCAGACTGCACTGTATTCAGAAATTATCTTTTTTCGGTTTTACCAAAAAAACTGTTTGTTTCTCTCATCTTGGTAAGTGAAGACATTTTTTAAAAATCTACTGATTCATGTAGATGTAGATATTTTAAATTTAAGAACTCTTTCCTCAGAAGAGAAAGCCATATTGCTAAAATAAAATAAAAATGAAGTCATTCTTAGGGGAGACCACGCTCACGTCTACCTATTTTAGTCAACTACTTTTTATTGATGGGTAAACATGATTATGGGCTTGAGACTAATTTTATTGCATTGCTTTTCATAAAAGCTGAATTTTAATTACCAATATGGTGTTTTATTCAGAATGTCCTTCATTATATATTTTTCATAGAAAAACAAAAACAACACATCATATTCTTACATTTCAGAAAAAATGTTGTCAATTTCTGTCCGAGGGCATATATTGTTTAGAAATACACGATATACTTCAGGTGTGAAATCTTCTTGAGGAATGGAATCATTCTGTAAAAGACAAAGAAAAACATAAATGTTTTTGGGTTACACTGAGACCTGCAATATACAGCCAAGCCCCTTTTATCAGTGATTATCCATGCTGGGTGCCGTGCTCTACTACTAAAGACAAGAGTCATCAGAGGAAGATACTGCAGCTGCAGCAACACATCTGCAAGACTTCATTTCTCAATATGAGTAGCAGGGACATACCATATTCCTTCAAATTTAAGACGCACTTTTTAAATCAATTTTTTCTAAAAAATGCCCTGCGTCTTAAATTCGAGTATAGTGATGTGTATATTAATATATATAAAATCGTCAACTAAAGATGTGAATACCCGAGTACACAAACAGCAACGTGACTGGCTGCCGAGAAAAAACGAACAAAAACGTCACTGCCTGATCTTGAATCACCCATGACATACAGGCAGCCATTTTCATAGAACAGTCATTAGCTTCCTAAGGAATTCGAAGATAAGCTTTTACAAATTAACCTTTTTTGTTATTGGGCTCTATTCCAACAAAAAGTACCAGCATGGACAGATCGGAAATGCTAATTAGACCACCATATTTTGCAACATGCCAAGCAATACCACAGTTCACAAAAAGGGAGGTATGAGTATCATGACTGAAAATGAGAAGCAGCTCATAACTGTAATGCTCTGTATGACAGCAGACGGCCACAAACTGCCTCCATGTGCTTAATTGAGGTTATATATTTGTAAATGCAGCTTTATTTTATATTAAATTTTAATGAATACGGCAACAACCTTCTGTATTTAAAGAAGAAATCTTTGAAAACTTTCAACACCAAGTAACATTGTAAAAACTCAATCCTACAATAACTAATTAAATAGCTTCAGTGTATTGTGTGGAAATGTCACAGAACAATTATTGTATATAAGGGCAAAAACAAAGATTAACTGGTGTGCTTTGTTCAATGGAGACTTTTAGTCAGTTTAACATTTGGAGTGGAGAACATTAATGCTTCTTGACTACACACACACACACACACACACACACACACACACACACACATATACAGTGCATTCAGACCCCTGATCAGTTCTCTCATATTACCGAATTACAAATGGTACATTGAAATTTCGTTCTGTTTGATATTTTTTTTTTAAACACTGAAACTCAGAATCAATTATTGTAAGGTAACACTGGTTTTATGTTGGGAAATATTTTTAAGAAAAATAAAAAAATGAAATATCTTGCTTGCATAAGTATTCAACCCCTGTGCTGTGGAAGCTCCCAGTTTGCACCGATGAAAGAAATTGCCCTAACGAGGACACAATTACCTTACCATTGGCCTCCACCTGTGAACCATTAAAGTTGCTGTCACATTTTCTGGATAAAAACCCCACTGTTGAAGGATCATTGGTAAGGCTGTGAATCTGAAGGAAAATGAAAACAAAAGAGCATTCTACAGAAGTTAGAGATAAAGTAATACAAATGCATAGATTAGGGAAAGGGTACAAAATAATATCCAAGTGTTTGGATATCCCAGTGAGCACAGTTGGATCAATAATCAGGAAGTGGAAGCTGCATCACACCACCCAGGCACTGCCAAGAAAAGGCCGTCACTCAAAACTCAGTGCTCAAACAAGAAGCAGACTTGTGAGAGAAGCCACAGAGAGGCCAACAATCACTTTGAAGGAGCTACAGAGTTCAGTGGCTGGGAGTGGAGTAATGGTGCACCAGTCAACTATATCAAGAGCTCTGCATAACACTGGCCTGTATGGGAGGGTGGCAAGAAAGAAGCCGTTACTCAAAAAGTACCATCTGAAAGCACGTCTGGAGTTTGCCAGAAAGCATGAGAGTGACCCAGCTGCGATGTGGGAAAAGGTTTTGTGGTCAGATGAGACCAAGATAGAGCTTTTTGGCCAAAACTCAAAGCGCTATGTGTGGCGCAAACCTAACACTGCCCATGCCTCAAGACACACCATCCCTACAGTGAAGTATGGTGGTGGCAGCATCATGCTGTGGGGATGCTTCTCATCAACAGGGACTGGGCATCTTGTTACAATTGAAGGAAGAATGGATGCAGCAAAATACAGGAAAATACTGCATGAGAATCTGCTTCAGTCCGCTAAAAAACTGAAGCTTGGGAGGAAATTCACCTTTCAGCAGGACAAGCACAAGGCCAAAGCAACATTGGAGTGGCTCAAGAACAAAAAGGTGAATGTCCTACAGTGGCCCAGTCAAAGTACTGATCTCAATCCCATTGAGAATCTGTGGCACTATTTGAAAATTGCGGTCCACAAGCATCATCCAACCAACCTGAACAACTTGCAGCAAATCTGCTAAGAAGAATGGGCCAAAATCACTCCGACACTGTGTGCAAAGCTGGTACATACTTACCCAAAACACTTAAAGCTGTTATTGCAGTGAAATGTGGCTCTACCAAATATTAATGTGTGGGGGTTGAATACTTACGCAAGCAAGATATTTCAGTTTTTTATTTTTCTTAAAAATACTTCCCAACATAAAACCAGTGTCACCTTACAATAATTGATTCTGAGTTTCAGTGTTTAAAATAAAATATCAAACAGAACGAAATTTCAATGTACCATTTGTAATTCGGTAATATGAGAGAACTGATCAGGGGTCAGCTCTGGAAAAAATCTCTGGAAAAAATTAAGAGACAACTGCAAAATTATCAGTTTCTCTGATTTTACTATTTATAGGTATGTGTTTGGGTAATTATAATTTTGCAGTGGTCTCTTAATTTTTTCCAGAGCTGTATATACATACACACATACACGCATATACACAAACATAGTTTATCAGTATATTTTATCCACCCTTTTATCCATCCTTGGAAAGCACAAATAAAATAAAACAAAATAAAACCTGTTTCCAGCTTATAACCATATCACAAATCCTAGATTTTCTATGTGATACAGAAAACATGGGAAAAATATATATTGCTGTTATTTAAAATAAAAAAGAAAAGGCAAGTGATACTGTATGACATTCACACATTTGCTTGTCATGTTTTTCATTAATTCAGATCCTCTTATAGTAGTTACCAAATTTAGATTCATCATGATGTTATGAAGCTTTCCTTTGAAGAGAGTTGAGGTTTATATTGAAATTAGCTTTTCACAGTCAGTTCAACATTCAGCAAGAGAATGATTAAGGTACAACCATGTTATATATCCTTGATGTTATATTTTGTTTCCAAAGACAAGCGAACTAGAGTGCACTCAAGTGCTCCCGGGTTAGCATGAATTTTGCAAAACTCGAGTTGAGGCTAAAAAATGGCTGTATGGCAGGGTTTCTTGAGTTTCTTGAGTTATTACGTGAGTTGGACAAGTCTCACTCATTTTATCGTGAGAGGAAGCCAGATAGTAACCAGGTAACCAGATTACTGTATCATAGTTATTGACACTGTAACATTGTTTTCATCACGACAATAGATAGTTTTCCAGAAAATTCACTGCAGATTGTCTTGTGATATTGGATGGTGTCCTTAAATCACATCTAATCTGTCATAACAGCGGAATGTTTTGTGATCGTTTCAGCTTTTGTTATTGTGGTATTTGATTTTTATCCTGCATTGAAGCGCATTCCTACTCACACACATAAAAAGTAGAACTTGACTTATATTTTGAAACACTTTTTGATTTTGAAAAGATTCTTGAAGCTGACTTGGAATGACCCAATCTCCCCAAACAGTAATCAGTGACAGTGTTTCATCATGATTCTGTCAATTCAATCTGTCAATTTAATAAATCATTAATTTCATTCCATTGGTGGGTGTCTCATTTCTGGAAGTAATATGCAAAACACTAGGATTATTTTAGATCATTTTATTGAACTGTAGGATTAATAACATATATTTCAAATCAGTTATGCTTGCTGCCTTTACTGTCACCACAAAGCTTCACAAAAATGCATGTTTTTTGACAGTGACAGCCGGTGTGATTGTAAGTCTTGATTCTGCAAATCTAGCTGTACTTGACTGAAAGGCAAAGAGCGCCAATAGAACCAATTCTTGGAGACGTGAAAAAACACACCCACACATATCTTTCTATTCAAGTGGAGAATTGCCAGTGTTTTCATTTCTGTCTAAGTGTCCAAAAATCACATCCTGCAGGCTTGAATATTCATTTCAAGGTTCAATGCTGAGCGATTAAAGACCAATAACAGCCCAGGAGGAGATTAGTTCAAGAAATTTAGACAAAATATGGAGTGTGGAAAGGAAATCTGTGGGGTTACTGATGTGTCTGACCCACTGAACAATTAGCTGTGGAGCAATGCACCAGTTCTAATCTGCTTTCCATTTGCATTGGCAATAAAATGTAAGCGTTATTTGACAACAGCAGCAGAATGACCTTTTTATAAAATGGCTTACAGAACCTGGAAACTCTGGCTTGGTGCAGCTGACAACAAAACAAAAGCCTACTATATTAAATACTTGGGGGGGTTGTCTTGACAATGAAGAATAGCTGTTTGTCTGTGGAGGTCACTTGGTTTAAGAAGACAATGCTACTGGTGTACAAATGATGAGCAAACATTGGTCAATGCTCCAGCCTTCACTTTTTTTCTCAAATAAAATTAAATAAAAACTCAAGTCCATCTATAATAAATGTCTTTGCATGCGTAGAATTCTTGTATCCAGGTAAGAACAGTAATTAATCAATGCTTTCTGATCAACACCATGCATTTATTGATGTTTCGGTGTCTGAGGTGTATGCTACACAAAAAGAGACATCAGCTTGTCAATACTTATTTAATTAGAGACAAAGTAGGAAAGTAAAGTCTATAAATACTCTAAATAACTACTGCCCTATCATTCTATTTTTAGAAAGTGTGCTGTAAAAGATTTGGTAAAGGAAGTAATCATCCAGGATGGGTGAACTGTAGTGTTCACTGGAATTCTGAGTTCAATGTTTTAATAACACCCATTCACTCATCTGAAAAAAAAAAAACACTGCTAATTTAAGTGACATTTATCATGCTATTCAAAAACACAGCCAGTATTGACATGGCAGACTCAATAGATAGCTATTATAGAAATATATTTATGGGTTAGTTAAGTATGATGCGTTTAATGGGTACTGTGACAAAAATACAATGATTCTTGGTGGTAAATCTCCCTCCTGACCTGTGAGGGCAGTCTGGAAGGGGTCATCCATGACAGCATAAAGGGGGACGGAGAATCGTAATCTGTTCCTTCGCTTGGTTTAAAAACTATTCAACCGTAAGGACTGTGAGAGACCCCGTGAGAAATAATAAAGAGACAATTGTAAATGTTTTGTTTTGTCTGTAATTGTCTTGTTGTGTATTACTAGACGGCTAAACACAATTCCAGAGATGTCACCAAGGGCCAGCACAAACCCGGAACAGCACTGCACCATTGTCTTTAAATAAACTGCATCACCCACCACAAGCACTACTGCACGCACCCAGGACAGGTGACTGATTTAGTATTATTGTGGGGCGGATATTTGTGTTTATTGTTTGGGATTGTGACCCGTTGTTATTTACGCCATGCAGTACACATTGTTGTGTATTACCAGGGTCTTATTATTTGGTCGCCAGACCTGGATAAAAATAAAACACCTTTCCAACTGGATTATAACTCTCCTCTGTTTGTTTATTGTGCACATCATCACTGCACCTGTACACAATCAACCACTTTGCCACAGGTACATTTAGTAACACACAACTTAGGCACATCTTCAAGTTTGAGTTGTGGTACAAAAAGCCTTGATAAACGCTCCCTTTATGCTGATTGTGAAATAATATATATTTAATATAAATATTTCTGTTGTAGAACTGGTTTGATGTTATACAAATATTAACTACATTTAAAAACGTATACTCACTTACTGTGCCAATTTGAAACACAGATGCCCAAGCTTAGGATTCATTCCTAGATTTATCAAACTGAAATCTGTCTATGGCCCCCTGCATGATTTACACTTGCCTCAAGTGATCAGTCGTGTTTGGGAGCTGCATTTATTTCTATGATGACAACCTAAGCTGAACATGACCATGTTTAAGCTTTCTGAATTTGGCAACAAATCCCAAGCCAACAGGGTCGCTGCATGCACTCTCAGCAAGATAATGTAGTTAGTGCCAGTGTGGTCAAATCGAATGACGCTTGGCAGATGTATGTAATTACTGTCAAGGTCACAGTAATGTGCATAGCTTTGGTAGTTTGCTTTCCCGGGATGTTAAAAAGACAAGACAAAGAAAAAAGGACAGAAGGATGGAAAGAAGATAATAATGAGTCCTTACCCTGCCAGAAGGAAGGCCACAGGACTCTAATGCTGTTTCAACTCTCTTTCTGTCTGCTGAAAACATCCGAAAGATACTATATGGGGGAGAAAAAAAATGTAACTGCTTTTTAAAGAATAAAAAATGTTTAATACAAATACTCCCAAGAAAGGACACCCAATTGTAATGTAAGGTACTCTGTTGAGGAATGTACAGTATTATAAATCTTCCTGTAATACGTCAAAGCTTTTATATACAGTAGACAGGAATTAAAGTAGGCCTTGCAATTGCAAAGTGACATTAGTGGTGGTATGTTTTACTTATAACAAAACTAAATGTAGGCAGGTTTATTAGGGCAATATAATATTTGCTTATAGAGAAACATGGGGGTGAAAATAATGCAAGAATAAAATTACTTCCATGTAAAGTATCATACATGAATTGTTTTTTTATGGAATACTCGGTTCGTCTTTTGATCTTTACCACTGACATACTTATAATAACACATGCCCAGAACAAGAACAGAAAAAGTTGCCTGGTGTGAGTGTGCTACGATACAGTGCTATTAAGTTGTCACACAAACAATAGCACCCACTGTTAGCACAACTGTTCAATACATTTTCCAGGAGCATGTAAACAGCTTGTAATCTGCTGATTTCAATGGTTGTGCACAAATTGTTGTGCTGCAGAGTATCTGTGGTAATGTGAGCACTTTCACTGCAAGACGTGATATTCAATTGCTTTATGGTCCATTACTTTAAGCCACACAGAGTACAATACAGAATAAACACACTGGAATAAAGAAAAAAATATATAAAACTCATTCCACTGCTAAAGTGCATGCGATTATGACTTTCTATGTTTACATTGGTTAATTATTTTAGGAAACAATGCAAGTAAACTCACTGTTATTGAAACCAAGAAAAACAAACACAGTTTCTGGTGGGTTGGTTAACTTGGTACCTGATACTTGACTAGGTACCTGATACTTTGAGTAAGGAAACTTCAGTTCCATGTCTGCCTTGAACACCATATAACACAGATTGTGTTTACTCAAGATAACACTTGTATTTGCATTTATTTCATTCACAGTCACATGATTCAAGCACAGTTTGTTTATCAACCATGCTATATTTTTTATTGAAATATGATTACATTTCAGTGTATCTCTGTATAAAGATAAACAGGATATAGTACACAGTGAAAAAAAAAAAAACATTTTATTTTATTAAGGTCCCAGTGCAAGTGACCAAAATGAGTTGTCAATTACACACCAAAAAAACAACTGTCCATTGTGTTAAAGAAGCCAATGGTCATCAGTTCTTAGAAAGCAGACAATTAAATTAAACCGTACAAAAAAGAATAACAATGCTAATGAAAACTTTACAGTACAAGCTAATAGGCTTCCTATTGATTTTGCGCTTATAAATATGGGGTGGTACCATATAAAGTCATGGGATTCACGGATGCTTTTCAAAATAATATAACATTGCTAATGGAATATGAGAAGAACGACATCGGTTTAGTTTTACATTTAGCTTGCTTGAGTTCAATACTTCTCACTGTTTAAACACAGCTGAACCCATTGCTTTTACACAGCAGTTCATGTTTTATATATTTTTTTTTTTATATTTAAACATCTTCTTAAAAGGGTGCTAATAAAAAGGGTTACTATGTAGAAATCTTTTTTTATTATTATTTCTGCATTGCTTAATGAGCTGTCGTTCTATTTTGTGGTTTTTACTATTCTCTGCTCTGAGATGAAAACAGTTATATGAATGCTAATGCTAAATCAGTCTGAGAAGTGGCTGATACATAAGTATAACTGCAATTTACAAGGTAAGAACAACATTTTTTTTTTACCTTTTACTTGAAAACTTACTTTTTTAATGGAATTCGTCCTTCTGGATTAAGCTGCAATTTAAGTTTTGTGTATCTGTCGGTAGAAAAGAAAATATTTCTAAATAAGATATTGTTTATCATTAATATAATCATGCTTATTTCGTCTAGTCACAGTAAATCATGTTTTTACGTCAGCCACCACCCACTACTCTATTCACAGAAAGACAGTCCAGGACAGAACCCTGAGGCCATATGCCTCCACTAAAAACTGTGATAAACAGCCTTATATTCGGCAAACAGGCTGAGAAAAAAAAAAAAAAAACACGTCCATAAAAAGTTAAACATAGCACAGCAACAACATTCTATAATTGGAGTGGTAAGCCTTGATGTAAATGATTAATTAACATTAATTAAACGTTTTGTAATTAGGGCTGTCAATCGATTACAATTTATGATCTGTTGATTTTGGGCGTGAATTGATTAATCTGTAGATTAATCTATTAATCGGAGCAGCCCTATTTATTACTAATAAATGTGTAATGGGTCATACATTTCTAATTCAATGGCGAGCACACAATATATTTTGATAATTATACTTACCAGATTACCAAATTACTAATACAAGAATGTATACTTGAATTTATGATTTATACTTTTATTATAATATAAGTTATGAATAATGCTTTTTCATATAGTACCTTTAGCAATTCGATTCACATTCTGTTTAATCATCACAACTTCCTTTGATTCCATCAGTTGTTAAATGTAAGGTGCCCATATGGCTCCGTGTTCAGGGGACAGTTTGGGACAGTTCAGGCTTTTCAATTCACAACCCAATGCATTCTGGTAAGTGTAGTCCTGCTTCTCTTAGAGGTAAAAACGGTATCTGAGACAGGTAGAATGCATTGGGTTGTGAGATGAAACGCCTGAAACTGTCCAGCAGAACACAGAGCAATATGGTCAGCTTAGTTAAATGTAACCAATGAAATACATTTAATGAGTGGCCCATATTTACAACTTGTCTCATATGGAATTGCTAAAGGAATTCCTTTGAATGGACAAATATTATTTAAATGTAGCTTTGCAAAAACAAGGGTATACCATAAACAGTTATTATCAAGTACAACCACTTTTATTATGTTGCATAAAAGTTATATCTAATGTCAGCAACATAACAAATGCCCTTTAAAACTTAATATATAAACATAGTATTTTTACTTACACTTTTTCTAGTGAGGCTTCTCTAAACATGTTCTGTGCCAACAGGTTTGTTGCCAGAATGAATAGCTCATCTGCCCACTCCTGGAATAACGTGAACAAAAGTTTACTTAAGCAAAAGTTTAACAACATTGAACCTTTTAAAATGCTGAACTACTTCCAGGGAAGTAATATAATGGAAAAAGGCCAAGGACATCTGGATAATATCTTTGCACATGAACCATTCACCTACTGCACATTCTGGACCATTCACAGCATTTAGAGCAATGACCATTATCGGGTCATCAAGTAAATCACTGCAACAAACTATAGATAAAATCAACCTACATATTGGTATTAGAATATTCATTACTTAAAAGTACCCTTGCATATCCTAGCAAGTCCCGAGAGACAAATAAATACCTACATGTCTTCCTTGTAAATAATGTGATATGATATACGTATGAAAAATGGTAGAAAGAAATAACAGCAATAGGTTATTAATGGATTTAATGGCTGCCCCATTAAGGCACACTTAAATCAGGGATAACACTGTGAGCTGCTTTTAGTAAGTGTAAAATATTAAGTAAAAATCATGCAAATTTATTACCAGGAAAATGTTTTCAATTGATGTAATCTATTGCACAATGTAATCTAGTATGGGATCATCCCACATTTTCTCTGTTCCCCTGGCTCTAGCATCCCTCTGCTTCACTGAATAACCCAAAATATATAAACTTAGATAAAGACCCCTGCCAAGCGTATCACTGACCAAATTCATTTATAAATGGCAAGCACAAAGCAACAAGGTGCAAGAGAGTATCAAAACAAATTCCCCGAACATAGAAACAAACTAACCCCCAAATAATAATGTTCACGTGTAAAATCTGTAAATCTATAGATTAACCGGTAAATGTGTAGATTTACCAGCTCAGCAGTCAATTTATAAAATAACTAAGGAGAATTTGGAAATACAGTAATGTCAGGGAGATTAATGACAAAAAAAAAAGACTTCTGTAAGTTCTTTTACGTACTGTGCTTGGGTAAATTAAGTAATTTATTATTTATTTTTCTTAAAATCTAGCCTTAGGATTGTGTTGTATTGTTGTATTAATCTTTCTAAACTTCTCTGCATCCCTTTTGCATTTATTATTATTATTATTATTATTATTATTATTATTATTATTATTATTATTAGTCATATTAGTCCTACTTAAAAGCCCATAATTGGACTGTCCAACATAGAGGACTACTCCAACCGTCAAATGACGGCTGGAGAGAAGAATTCAAATTAGCATCCTCAAGGGGGGGTGGTACAGAGCACGCCACCCAGAGCCCACTGGTCGACAAAGGCCGACATGTCGCCAGCAGACTCCGCGTGGGCGTGCTCTAACTTAATCCGGGACTGGACCAGGGCCCTGAACATGGCTCCCCAGTCAAAGAGACCCTCCCCGGTGAACTTACACATCCTGGTCTTGTAGATGGCCAGTCTAGCAAGAGCCAGGAGCAAATTCACCATGAGGTCTCTCGCCTTGGTGGAGAGACGAACAGAGTGCCCAAAGATGAGAAGGGTGGGGGAGAAATGCAGCCAGAATTGCAGCACAAGGTTCTTCAACAGAAAGAAGAACGGCTGCAGCCTGGCGCACAAATAATAAATATGAACTACCAACTCGGACTGACCGCAGAAAGGGCATGCGGCGTCCGAGTCTGTAAAGTGATGCAGGATCTCTCCTGACGCGAGCGCTCCGTGCAACACATTCCATCCCAGGTCCCCAGCCTCCCTAGGGACCAGCGGGGAGTACAGGACCTCCCACTGGGGACCGACACTCTCCGGTGGTCGGAGGGGCTCCCGCCAAACGGTGTCTTGGTGGGAGACGAGGGTGAGGAAGTGGAGGGTGTGGAGCACCATCGCATACAGGGTCCTCCTCGACGCAGATCGCAGGGGGGTCGAGGAGAACTGCGAGATCCTGCTCAGGTAGTTCTCGAGGAGAGGCCGAGGGGGTGGTCTGTGCCTTGGGTTCGATCAGCAGGACCGGAGAGCTGGGGGTAGGGGAGGGAAACCTGCTCTCCAGTCCCGAGGAGCCCCTCGAGATATCTGACAGTCTGGGTGCAACGGTGCTTTGCACTCCTGGATCGCTCGGCGGGCCGTTCTGACGGTCCCCCGAGCTGCCCTGGCAACCAGCGACTCGGGAGTCAGCCACTCCGAGTGGTCGTGATCCAGGAGATCCCAGACTCTGGTCACCTTGGCCGAGATCAACAGTCTCCGCACCGAGGGGGACTCCAACGCCTGCACACCTAGGTGGGGGTTGTGCAGCAAGGGCTCCAGAAGGAGTCCTTCGACCTCAGTTGGAACGGCGTCTTAGTTGACTGAAATCATTAGTCGTAGTTGTCGTAGCAGTATTATAATAATAATAATAATAATAATAATAATAATAATAATAATAATAATAATAATAATAATAATAATAAATGTACATATTTAGCAGAGATCATGTATTAATGTTTTGTCCTATATATAGACATGATTAGAGACAGATTTCTGGTTTTATTTATAATGATTTTATCCCCCTTGTCTCTTGCTTTATGTAAAAAAAATTTTAAAAAAGCACTTTCTCAACTTTATTTTAAATCAAAATTTACCATAGGGCAAACATTAGGTATGGTAATAATGACATCTCTTCAGCAAAACTCATGCCTCTGCTAAGTGTGATTTAGTGTTATTAAGTTGAACTAATTTTAAAAAATCATACAGTTTGTTGCGTCATTTTTTATTGTGAATTGTTGTTGCTTGCATGACAAAAGAGATCGTTTACTACCATCTCCTTAGATATTTTATATATTGACCGCTGAGCTGGTAAATCTGTATACCGGTTATTTTATACATTGATTGCTGAGCTGAAAAATGTACACATTTTCCTGGTTAATCTACAGAAAAAAAAATCTAAAATCTAAAAAAAAAGACAATGAACAGGTGTTAAGGTTCACACTGCAAGTGAATTTGATGAATAATCAAATAATAAGAACGTATATTAAGTCAATATTAGAATCTTAAATATAATTTTTTTCTTGATAATTCAGGAACATTGAATTAAACTGTAGATAATGAACTGCAAAAAAGAATGGAAAATGTGTTTCAATAGGGTATGTTTTTTTTATTATTAGTCACTGTCAGAGTCTAAGACTTGTATCGCTCACTTGGTTGGTGCTACCTTTGGTGAAGGATGATTGCAAATCTTTACAGAGACAGATTTGTTACGTCTGCACACACTAGACCACAGCTGGGTCTGAAGAAAATCCAGCAGATACACTGTCATTTTCCAGAATGCATGTGAGAACACAGGAAATGGTCCATGATTCAGCTCTGTCCTTTGTTTCACTTGTCTGCCTTTTTAACCATTCTGTTTATATTAAAGATTTGATATGACCTTGCATACAATTGAAAATACCTGTTTTTGGTTCAGATATATATCTTTGTTTTAATCTGTGTTTTCCTCCCTTGCTAAATCCTTCATTCATTAACACCAGAAACTAGTAGACTCCATATTAGTCTTGCCAAGAATAACCATAGGATGTTTGATTTTTGGCCATCGATGCAACAACCTATACAATTTGTTTGAATGAAGATTAAGCTAATAAGTTAAAACTGGAAAAATGTTCATAGGTTAAATTAACAAATGTTAGTTTATGTGTTTGAAAGTTTGTGTTATGTCAAAATGAAAATGAAAAATTACTAATATTAATGAGTCTGCATATTCAGTCGATCACTCCCAGCTAGTCATTTCTCCAGGTTTTACTATGAACTTAGTCACATCTGAGCTTATAGATCACAAGCACAGGTGGCCAAACTCCAATTAAAGCCATGAATGGATCTGGCTGCTATGCAAATGGAGTCTTATTTCCTTCCCTGCTGATTCAGAGTACTGTCACAGACATGTACCCATCCATGTCACCTTGCAATACAAAACTGTTCAAAATATCCTTCTTTTAGAAATGTTCTTTTGGCTGATATTCAAACACACTTTCTATAAAGTTTTCCTTTACTTTTAGAAGAAAAAAAAGGTATTTCCGCTTCAGAAACTATGTTCTTCAGTGGAATATTTACTTTTCTGTTTTAAGTCTGGTAACCAGGAAGATATTTGGTCAAATGAGAGTGCTATCAGGAATTAAAAAGGTCACACATTCATTTCACATTTGCACTAAATTTAAACTCAAACTGAGATTCATGTGTGAAATTCTGAAGCTCAATCTCAGTCTGAAAGATGATTACAGTGATAACCACTTGCACCAGCACCATACTATAATAGTTAGTATTTTATTTAACAATAATTTTTTACTTCAGAGTATACTATGATCATAACCATGTGGATTGGACTTGAGGCAAAAAGCTACATAAATTGTGATATATAACTTTACTAATATTATACAGTCGGCACCTTGTAGTCTGAATACTGGTAATCGGGATGTCTGCTTAAATGGGATACAACTCTGGGAGATGGGTCTTCCCAATGTTATTTATGTTGGTTAATTGGGACATCACTTAGTTTAATTGTGAAACAGTATTTTCAAATGATGAACGGAGATCGCTTTTCAGAGCAAGCCAGTTTCGCGTAGCATAGTGCAGTGAGTGTGATTACCCTGACTTGCTCAAATTGGGTAATGCATATTAAACTTTTGAAGGAGCTGGAGTCTTCAATATCACAGGTAACTTGCCTTGTGATTACATTCTTTTTCATTTCATGTAGAAATAAAAAAAAATAAAAAAAATTGCGATTCTTTTTGTTTAGGAATACAAAAAACAATGGACTTGTATTTTTATTTATGTATTTAACATTTAATCATAATGTGATGTGATTTTATTCTTTTTCTCTACATTTACAAAAAAAAAAAAAGTGTGACGAATGTTACAAAATATTTTTACTCATTGCTTTTATTTAGATTTTCCTCCATGAGTGCAACAATAGTTTGGTTTTGGCAACCATTTTGTTACTGTTGTTAAGGAACAACTGCTCATGCTCAGAAAACCCTTGGGTCTTATACACACACACTCAGGTTAGCACAACGACCGTATTAACAACTGCGCTCACTGCGGTTGTTTGTTGTACACAAATGTCTTTCATTACTGAAGTGAGTGCACTCCCTGTTTAACATCTGAAATAGGACCACCATTACACGAAATTTGTTAGATTTGTGTGGCAGCAGCATGGAGGCTCTGCTTCTGTTTATGCTTTTGGAAGAAAATACAGTATGTAATCGATCGAGAGCTTGTCAAGTGTAGCTATGCTCTTTTCTGCAAAACCAGTGGAGACGGTGTTTTGCTTATTCTGCACTGCTAAATACAGTGGTGACGATCTGCAGTACCTTGACGGTCGATCGAAACATTTGGGCAATCTTCCGACCAGAAGGCTGGTGGAAACAACTTCAGTGGTTTCCAAATTACTTGATTAAAAACGTACACGTCTAAGGACTCACTACTTGTTCCGAACAGGATTAACTAGTGTGGCTGTCGCTGCATTTTGTAATAGAACTGTGTGTGTACTCAAAAAAACGTATTAAGAGCAAAAGGTGCAACCACATATGTGTACGTGACAGAATAGCTCATGTTAAGCAATCACCCTCTTTCTGTCATTGGAGGTGCAGCAGCACAATCTAAAAAAAAAATGGTTACCTGACCTTCCTAACAAAACAATAGACAAAAACAAAAATCCCAATGCTATAATCGATCTTTGTATCGCACTGTATTTATCAATAAAAAAAAATAGTTTTGAGATTAACCTTGTTTTATAATTTTTTTTACACTCACACCAACTATTCAAATCAACAGATAGATGTTGTATTTTATTTATATGCAGTTACATTTCATATACAAGAAACTCAGTACCTTTGCAACGTCCTCCTGAAATGCCATGAAGTTTAGGTAGGCGATATTAACCAAGTCAGGGCCGTAGACCACAGTGAGCATTTTGTTTTCCAGCCGCCCCCCCAGATTCACTTCCAGCAATTCTCTGAGCTTTGCATCCTGGGGACAAAAGGAAACACGATTAATTACTTTGGGGAATAAACACTAATCAGTTTTATTTTCAGGTGTAGATATTTTTTAACTGCTTTAACAGCACTATTTACAGAATATCATTTTCAACTTTATAATATTATTACATTCTCTGTCTTAGACACCAAACATTGTTGAAAGCGCTTTGGGATGCCTGGGTATGAAAGGTTATACAAAATGTGACTGATTGATTGAAGTACAATCATTCACACCAATGTTGTTCAGTTACAGGTCATTTGTAGTGGCTGTCAGAGATCCATTAGATGTTAGAGTGCATGTATAGGGGTGCTAATATGTAGACAAGTTTGGTCTCTGCTGAAAACTGCTTTTGTTGGGAATTAGAACAAATACACAGGTGGTCTACAGCATTAAAAAGGTGCACAGGTTTACATTCATTGGACTCTTTTAGTAGTGTAGACTGCTTGACTTTAGACATTAACAATATAGGGCCATTAAATGTTTTTAATATTATTTATTTTGCAGACATATTTAGGCAACTTACTGAGACTAGGTTGTGTGAACTATACATCAGCTGCAGTCACTAACAACAACAACAACATCTCACCCAAAGGTTAAGTGACTTGCTCAAGGTCACACGGTGAGTGAGCCAGGATTTGAACCGAGCCTTTCAAACAGCATGACCATTTATATTAACTAGAAACATGAAGCAGTCTCGTTTTGAATTCCTAGTAGTAAACAATTATTATTATTATTATTATTATTATTATTATTATTATTATTATTATTATTATTATTATATTGCACGAGGCCCGATCTGAGTTCTTACAAAAAAAGAAAAAAAAGAAAAAAAGGTCAATTTTTTTTTTAAAAAAACATTCAATTGTTCTCGTAATTTCTTACTACCGAATGGGGTTATATATATTATATTATATATATAGATATGATATTATATATATTTAATCTATTATATATATATATATATTTATAGATTCTCATTGAACTTATCTCACTCACAGGCACAATCTCTATTTCAATAATGTCTGATTCTCCTTTGACATCTAAATCAAATACAATGAAGGCGCATCTGCCACCAAAGCCTTCCCAAAACGTTAAACAATCCCAATCTCAATTCAAGGGGAAAAAAAATAAATAAATAAATAATAAGGAACAACACATCTATTATCAAAGCTTCTTGACTGAACAAAGAATGTAGTTAATGACACATGCAATTATATCCTATTATTTGATAATATACAGCATGATATTTTTTCCAGTGCTGTAAAGAAAATTATAAAACAAATCAGTGCCCAGACTATTAGCTTGAGTTACTATGTGACCTGTGTTTTATAAGGCATTTAAGATAGTAGGAAACATGCTGACAATTAAGATTACAGCATGTAGGTTATTGCATTTTCTGACATTAAGATGCAATAACATAGACGAAGTTGAAATTGTAAATCACCTGGGAAAATTCATAGAGTAAAAATCAAATATGTAGTTATTCAGTTATACAGCATTTGTTCTGTAATTAATGTGCTGTCACTGCATGTTTCTATAAGGTCTTTAAAACTGTGAACATTACGTTCACCAACACAGATAAGAACAAAATAAATAAGTAAATACATTTAAAAAATGTTGTGAATGAAAGGAGGCTATTCGGCCTATCAGTGCTTGCCTGGTTTATTTTACCTCATTGATCCCAGAATGTTGTCTAGTCTGCTCTTAAGGAATATCAATGATTCATTTACAACAATGATAACCCATCCCATGCACTCTGTGTAAAGAAGAGTATTCCTTGTCTGTCTCCACTCATTTTCTGATGTGCTCAGCTTTGAACTCTGTCAGCTCCTTTTAGAATTTAAATAAACTCTGTATCTCCCTAACCATTTATTGTTCTAGGTTAAATGGATTCAGTTCCCTCAACTTACTGTATTTTCTTAACTTGCATCTTTTAGTCCCAGGATTAGTCTAGTATTCTCGGTGCACTCTCAACAGATCATTATAAAACCTCATCATAACCTTGATTGATTTGTAGTCTTCACTTTTGTTTATATAGCTGCAAGCATTCTGGTGTTGTCAAGTTAATTACACTTCTGACCCTAGCAAGAATTTTTTTTTTTTTAATGACCTCACCACACTCCCTGGTCACTGTCAGCCAAGGTCTTTGGTAGTTGAGTATTTTTTGTGACTAGCATGTAACACTTGTAATGTACATTAAGTTAATTTGTCAAGTTTAAGGACGAACCTGATGCAGGAAAAATCCATTTGGATCCTGGGCCGCTACCATACATGTTGGCTACTCTACTCATCTTTTTGCTGTCAGCAAGTTTTATAAGCAAGCTAATATCACATTTTCTGGGTCATTTATGAATATGAACAAGCAGGGGACCAATCTGTTGATGATTTAGTTTAGTAAGGTGGCTTAATCATTTATAATGCGCGTACCTACAGTGTGTGTGTGTGTGTGTGTGTGTGTGTGTGTGTGTGTGTGTGTATATATATATATTAATATATATATTATATTACACTATGCTCTTACCATTCTTACTACATGCTCTTACTGGACTTTACTCCTATAAGCAAATATTTTTACTATAAGTTAACTGCTCTTAGTCGAACTCGCTCTTAAATGTAATTATTTACTGTATTCTATATTTTTGCTCTAATTTGAATTTGATCTTATTTGCTATTGATTGTGACTGTATTATTCATTATCTGTAATATGATATTCTGTAATGTGATATTTTGTAATGTGATACTTTGTTACAATTGTAAGTCACCCTGGAAAAAATTAAAATAAATAAATAAATAAATAAATAATATAAATAAATAATAATAAATATAATAATAATAATAATAATAATAATAATAATAATAATAATAATAATAATAATATGTAAGTACTGCAACTGCTATGTCCAGGAATTTTGGACTCCACCAGAACAATCCAATTATTTGTTATATCTAGGGCATCTGATTTTCAGGTTTTACCCAATTTAACCTGATTTCATAATAACAACTGCAGTAACTGTGCAGTTATTCTGAATATTATTTGCTTTTATAGTTTTTCTGATGTCCTTGGTGATTGTATTTGGGTGGACTGTCTGTTGTGAATAGTCCCACATCAGATGACATGCATCCAAGCAAATAATTGCCTCTTCTGACAACACTTCCCCACATCTCTTCTGTCAGGAAGGGAAGGTTTTTGACACACAGCCATATGATTTCCCAGGCAGTTTTGTGGTCATAGTCAAGCTGGTTCCAGGCAGCTACTGGAGCATTCAGCTTGCTTATTAAACACAGGTTTACAATAACAAGATTAATTTCAAAGCTGGTCACAGTCAATTGACAGTAGATTGTTACAGTGAAAGATATTTTAATTGTGTAGTTTCTTTATTGAACCAGCTTAACCAATTCTTATAGCTCAGGATCAGCTAAAAACTTGCAGGGACCTAAACGAAATGCAATGTTCTAGGCACACTCTCCCCAAAGACCAAATGAAGAACAGGGCATCTTTAAACATGCTTGTGTAGGAAATGAATGGCAATCATATGGTTTTAACGCATGTTAAATGTGCATTACTAAGGTATTGTGCATAAAGTATATAGTGCATTCTATAGATTAACAACAGTGGTTTGTGATAGTGAGGCACAGTTTACTAATGAGTACCTCATTACCATGAACCACTGTTATTAATCTATAGAATAGAATAATTTGAAACATTTGCCCAAAAGTCACGTCTGCCTGCATTGTGCTCTGAATTGTGTTGAGATCTTGTGCTGTTTCACTAGAGGTGACATGAACTGACAGCAAAGAGCACCACGTTAAAAAAAATTGAAAGTGGCTTTGTCAAGCATTGTAAAAACTAGAACCGTAGCGATACTTTACTTTAATGCAGATATTGTCATTGATAATACAAGACTTGGAGAAATATATGGGATGCAATAACAGCTGTGTGTATTTTGGGTTTGTTAGTGCAGAATCAGTACAATCTATCTATTTTGTATTAACTGTAGGTCAGGACAGAGTCTCTTAACACTGAGGCTGAGGACAAGAACAGCATTTCAAGGCCCAAAACATTTTTACTGAAGGACATATGCCGAGAACTACACCTAAAAAGGAGAAATATATTGTATCGATCTCGGTTAACGCAGACAGGTGCATCACACAGGGCGAGGCAATCCACACACAGGCGGAGGGCGGGAGAGAACCTGGGACCTCTTGCACTAAAGCATAGCGCTGATACCGCTGTACAAAAGAGCCGGCTCCTCCCTGCCAAGGAGCGTATATAGGGCTTATGTCTCTGTGTGTGATTATGTCACCTATCAGCATTGCTGCTGCCTTCCCCCATGCACGCTACAGTATTATTAAATTCACAAAGTAGACAGATTCAGCCTGAAATTCATCTTTATTGATTTTTTTTTTTTTTTTTTTTTTCATATCAGTGTTGTTTTTGTTAGGCACTGAAATAGTCACTTCTGTTTATCCATGCTGTGACTTGGGACTTTACAGAGACAAGGTCAGATAAACCATTAAGGACAATTGTTTTCTGATCACCATAACCAACTGTAATCAGCTGGTTTTATGCGTCAAGAACTTTGTAATCAAGCCCCTGTCTATCACTTGTTTTCCTTTTTAAAATATTTATCCTCAGTGTAAACCACGTCAAGAGGGGTTTAGCACAAAATTAACCCACAAATTTGTGAATTCTATGGCATTGTCACAGGGCAACAAGACAAGGACCATCGGGCATTACCAATCAACTATATTTGTTAATGATGACACACCCATCCTTTAGTTTTAACACTCATGTTTACTGGATCACTGTGTTGTTGATTACAATATAGGTGCTGGCTCACACAGACCTTATTTTCAAAAGTCTGGACCCTTTGGATATAATGCATATTTCAAAAACCTCTAACAAAGAAAAAAGAGCTGTCGGTATATATAAAACCTTAAGAATTATGAACACATACCACCGTATCTTAAATAAATCAATGTAGCAAATTACTGTACTAAAGAGCACTGGTGCTGAGCTCAGTTAATGAAGTGATCAGGGATTAAAAGTCAAGATACCTTTACCCATAAAAAGCTTTTGTTAATTCCAAAGTAACATTTGTGCTAATATTGAATAATCTTTCTGTGCAAAAATCTTTCTTCTTAAATATATGGGTTTTTTTTTGTGAAGCTAATGTTTTGTTGCTAAGCAATTATTTATGCAATATTGAATTATGATCTTCCCAGCTCCCAGTTATTCCTTCTCATTCTATCATCAGACAAACATAAATGAATTAGGACTACATTATTTGTTCTACAGGCAGCAAACAGGGTGGGATATATGCTAATCGAATATGAAGGCAATTTGGTTATCAGAAACACAGGATACTTGTACTGCAATGTAAATATAATTCATACAAATTCAGCTTTAGATGTAAATTAAAATAAATAACACAGTGATATCTTATTTGCCATTTATTCATCTCAAATCACTACATGGAAAGTGAATTAACAAGATTAAGAGGGATTAACATGTTTTGTTTATCAGACACCATGCATAAGTAGGGAATAGGTACATTCTGTGGGCTTTTTAAATATAAAAGGTAGTTTATTATGCCTGAAGTCACTTAAATTAAATTAAAAATATTTTAAAAAAGCATAATACCAGCCTTTCATATTTGTATTGAAAATACTACAAATTTTTGTGACCTCTGTTTGTATATCTTTTGACACAGGTTTAAGATGGTGCAGGTGAAATTCAGCATACTTAGTCTGAAAGTCTGAAGCCCAATTGAAACCATTTTTTAATAAAAGTACAAAAATGGCGATACGTTTGCCAGACACAAGAAGGTTTTTTTCATGCAGAGAAATACATGCAATGAATGATCAATTACATTTGAAGATACAAAATTGAAGCTGAAACTCCCTTAAGTACAAGGCATAATTATAGAACTACCAGTGCAAATCATGCTGGGTTGATAGAAGTTAATGGATTTTCTGCCAGTGAAGATCTTAAAGCCAGGGCTATTACTTCTTGTCAGTTCTGAGACAGGCAACAGCATCTAAGCAAAAGCAACGGGTATAGGCATCTCTTTAAAAGAGCATGTAAACTAGTTTGCATGCTCTGGGATCAGATTCATTAGACATGACATTACATTAAAGGGGTTGATTAAATCTGAATTCTGTGCGCTCCCTTAGTTAACATAGGATAAATATTGGTAAACAAAAATTCACAATGCTATCCAATAGCTTGGTAGTAAAACAAAAGTGCTGCACAAAAGTGGATATGGCACAACATGTTATGAAAATATATTGATTGTTGTACTTTTTATTGAGTTTTAATTATTTAAAGAGACAGTAACCAAATACCAGCAAGTGTGAGCAGAGCAGAATGAGCCAATTGTACATGGGGGAGCAGAGCGGGGTAGTTGCTGGAGCGGCCGCTCCTTAAAAACACTGAGAAGAACTGAGCATGTTTTATTTTTCTTAAATATATGTTCGGCCATGGAGTTTGCACAAAAGAGTTATAAAAAAGGCAACAAATACAGATGCAGAAAAAGTGTATTTTCCATCATTGCCTTTGGGCCCCGGTGAAACTCATAAAAGTTTGGTCCACTGTCAAACCAAAATTGTTGTACAAACGTCCTGATTCTTTCAAACCAAAATTAGGCACTTTTATGTTTTGCAGACTTGAGAATTGCATTTTTTTTTTAAAAGCTTTTTTTCTTTTATATTGAATGTGATTGGCGTTGCACTTTATAATTCATTATGGAGGGTAAAATATATATTCTATTGTGGAGCTGCATTTGCGCCATATAAAAATGTAAGAAACGTAGTCAGCGTGTCCATCTGTCTGCAGTTATTATATGAACGAACGCGGTTAGTCTCGGTCCGCATCGGGGCTGTGTAGAGGCTGAACTTTGCTTGGGACTCTGAAGGGGGTGTCACACTGGCTCTGACACTCCCGGGATGGGGGATGGGAAACTGGCAGGGATGCACTTGGGCTCCTCATCATGCAACAGTGAACCCTACTGGCCAGACACCGAGCACATTCAGAGTAGATAAGCGCAGGGCTGGTCTCTGTTCTTCGAGATCGGTAGCCTGCCCAACTCTGGTCTGGACTGCTCGGTGTCAAGGCGATTCTGGCTTTAGGCTTGTGAGATCGGAGGACGCTCACACACCATCAAAACGTTTGTTCTGTCTGGGGACTCGCTGTGGTGAAATGAGAAAAAACATAATTGGACATTCCAAATTGGGGGAAAATTCATTCTTCTGAAGAGACTTGGTCACTCTAAATTAAAAATAAATTTAAGTAATTAATTAATTAATGTGGAGCTCTAGAAGGTTCATGAAGCAGTTAACTTTTGCCATTTGACTGTAATACCAAATAAGTGCAATAGAAAACTGGCCTCTGTAAAACCAAGCCAATGTGATCAGGACGCTTCATGCATGCATTCTCATCACGAGTCCCTGCCAGTGCTCAGGCTCCTGAGTGCATTAAGGGTCAATGCATTTCTTGTGTTGAGCCACCGTGGAGGCCCTATTATATGTTTAATAGTGTGCTAGTATGAAATCTTTGGAATAATAGCTTGTCTAGCGCTTCAATTTTTCTGCTCAATGAGCAGGTGGAATGGCTCGAACATTCCGTAATTTTTTCAAACCCAAAGTTCACGACCTTTTAGGTAGATAATAATAATAAAAAAAATCTCACAATCAATAATCCAGTGAAAAGAAACTTGACATTTATCTGTGCAATACAATACAAACCCTCACAGCTGAATGAGTATACCACACTGCAGATTTTGTTAATTTGTACTGTCATTGCAAATTGGTATGCCTGATTCAGATACACAACATACTTTATTTTTCATATTTTTTTTAAATGAAATAATAGCTTAAAAGGAGCGATAAAGTCTTTAAAATAAGTGTTTATACCTTTCATACTTGCCTATGGTTCTGCTGAAGACTTTTTGGTACTTGCCAGGTTTTTAAATTTACTTTAATTAGAACGCCCGGTGTAGTGTTAGAAAGTGGTACATAGTCAGAAGTGGACTGGGCCCATTACAGAGAAAGTGATACGTAGTCACACTGAAAGTAGTACGCTGTCAGATTTTGGTACAGGTGCAACCAATTGTGATCTGATAGGTGTTTTCCTATTGTCAAACAGAGGTACATTAACCATAAATTATATATTAATTTTTTTGCAAACTTATAGTGGAAACAGGCTGTCAATTTATCTAAAAAGAAAAAAAAATGTACAAGACCCAATGTATTGCATATGGTAAATATTTGCATATTATTTTCTTAATGGTGGGAAAATATGATACATTAAATTAACAACGATGCAAAAGACTGGAAAATATGACAAATTAAACTAGAAAAGATGTAAAAGACCACACTATTTTATTAACGGTGGAAAAAATATAAATTCCATTAACAATATGATAAATTACATTTAAAACGATGCAAAAGACCAAAAAAAGCATAAGGTACCAGATTTGAACAGACACTTCCCTGCTATCTTAGCAGAAGTTGTTTAGGCATTGCTCACAATGCGCTGTGTATCACTTTTTACCGCGTACCGCTCTCAAATGCATGCTGTCTAGGAATTTAGCATTTTCAGTCACGTCTAATATAATGCACCAACATTGCGGAGAGTTGCTCTGCGGCTGCTCTTGAAATAAAAGAGGAGATGCATCTTGACATAGGCAAAGACAACAGAGAAGCCAGGGCTAAGGTGGATGGCTCAGTACCACTGTAAAAAGTTTCACCCACATTTTGTATTACCTAGTTGCAGTTGTAGTGTAGAATACAGATGCTCGGCACCCATATTATTCTTCATTTCATGGGTTTGAAATAGTTTCTTTTTTATCTGATGAATATCCCCATTCTTCTATAAAACACACCACCTCTAGCATTCAATAGCTTGGTTTACATGCACTTGAAAATCGAATTGTATTTACCAGCTTGTTCTAGAAAGTAAATCATAAAACCCCATTCCCATTTAAAAAAAAAGACCGAGCCACAGACACTGAAACCTCCGTCCACCTGAAGCAGCCTCAAGCGATCACTTCATTCAGGTTTCACCTGGTTCTCTTGCCTACCTCAACGGATTACTCTGCAGTAAATCAGTGACATCGTTTAAATAATTGAAACAGGGCAGTCTAGTCCCTTCGCATGGACGGACAGAATGATGGGATGTTGCAAGCAGAGATATAGATCTGCCACCTTTTTTTTCTTGAACAGTGCCTGTGGTCATGAGCAAAATAATTAAAACCATGAGAACCGAACTCCTTAATAGTACAGCATGAGCTGCAAAGTGCTCCAGCACTGGAGCGGACAGGCAAACAGGAACAAGTGGAGCCAAAATCCCCAGGAGCTGGATTATACAGGCCGTGACCGTTGGACTCAGTTGCTGTCCTTCACTCAGGCTTGGTGTCATATTAAGGAACTAACTTAGGGGATTAAACTCCCACAGGAAATCCTTTTAAATTTTACATAACAGCGTGTCAGATAAGATTCAAATTTAAACACGTCCCAAAAGCTACAGGCTGGCATGCACGGCATCTCAAGTTTAAATTATATATATAATTATTACTACAGCTATCACAATAAACAACTTCAGTAGGTGAAGAACATGTGGTTCTTTTCTTTTTGCTTCAGGCTGGGTTAAAAATATTATTCTCTTCTTCATTCTCGATTTCATGTGCAACTTTGCTAAAACAGCCATGCAATATCCATCTGCCACAGAGAGTAAATAGATCGGGGGTTAAATTAAATTCTCTGGAAGGCAATTGAAAGGAAAAAACACATGTAAATACCCCCCCTTCCCCTTCTATAAAACCTTTTACACAAAATTAAAAAAAAAAAAAAAAAAAAAAAAAACTTTCCCTCCCTTCCAGGGCAGAGCTGATTAAATCCACCAGTCTAAACAGGACAAGGACTAGAGATGAGTTTTAGATGCCAGCTGTGTTTCTTTGCCTGCCCTCTGCATATCGACACTGGAATCTCATAACACACTTCAAATCACGCACAAAGCTGTGTTCAGGGCCCAGAGATGCGTGAGACAGAGACTCGTGGAGGGTGTTACAGGAACTAAAAGCCCCCTCCTTTATGCTAAGCATGTCTCAGAATTAGAAGAGGTAATGAGGTCCCCAGTGTGGAGAGCAGACAGTATCGCTGGATGAAAACAACCCTTTGCACATGGAAGCCGCAGCAGATGGAGCCGAGGGTCTCGGCGGAGACCCATATCTCCTTCCCTGCCCAGAACTTTCCATCCCAGTTCCGAGTGTTTACACAAGCCCCACTCGCTTCTTTGCACCCTTGGGAGATTCTGAGGACAGGAGAGATCTCCACAATCTCTCCTCCTCACCGCGCACAGAGAAATAAAAACAGGCTTTACTCTGTATTCACTCAAATTACTACCTGTCACGTGCATCATCCGTACAAAACAAACATCCTTCAGCCAGCTATGAACCTAGGAAACCAGCACCACCACCCCCACCACCAATATTCAAAGCCAACTCTGCATTCATGGTTGAGAGAGACCAGAGTCAGAACCCAAAGCAGAGAATTACTACTAGAGAACTTTAAAACATCACAGTGACAACTCAACCACTGTCTCTACAAATATACACATTATATATAAGGGAAAGTGTGTCTGAAAACAAACATTGGAGGTATTTATAGGCTTTTGATGCCATGGTAACCACATATTTATTTCTCTTTAAATCTAATGTCATTTTGATGTCAGTCACTAAACTGACAAAACGGTTAAAATACAACATTTTAAAAACAGACATTATATGACTTTTGACTGATCGCTGATAACGCTGCCAAAACAGTAAAGAGGCACTGAACACCCAAACAAGAAAGAGAGAATAAACAGCTTGCTTTCCGTGTTAATATCTTAAAAGCAAACCAAGTGCCTGGCAAACTCTTGCAGTCAAACCTGTCGAAGGCAATTTCAAAACGAAACCGCTGCCGTAAAGGAGGGGTTCCTTTATTTCATACAAAACCAGTCCATCTGCTGACTGACTTGCACCTAAACATACCCCAGCCCTCATTTACTTCTATCTGCCAATCAATAGCCATTACCCACACATTCCATGCTCTACTGGTTCCATCAGCTGGCTGCAAGGTCAGCCAAATGTCAAGAGAAGGGAAAGCAGAGTGGATTCAGGAGCCAGGGCTGGGAACTCAGCTGGCAGAATTAATTAGCAAAGCAGCTGCTTGGTGCGCGGCTGAAGATCCTGCTCTTCAAACTTGACAGAAGCCGGAGCTGCTCATACTCAAAGACAGGAGGCAGAGCTCGAGCAGAATCGATGCGAGTCAGGAACTCCAAGACTGTAGTGCTGGCACAGCACAAAACTGAGAGCAGGAAGAATGCAATACAATGCAAATGCATTTCTATATTGCGCCCTTCACGTCGTGGCATCTGTACAAAGTTAAAAGCAAAAACAAGAGAGATCACTATGCACTCCAGTTACAACCAATTATTACATAAAAGCACCTTAAAAAGCCGGAAGAGCGTTCCACGAGCGAAGTGCACGACAGCAAAATGCTCTGGCTCCAGTTGATTTAAGACGACCTTCGAAGTCAACGATGGAGCACAGCATAGTACAGTAAAGTACAGCACGGTAAGGTACAGTACAGTCACTGGCACAAAGAACTGGTTCATATTTAAGACAAATTATTGAAAACTGCTTCCCTCCCTCTACCCAAACACCACCACAATATACTTCAATTATCAGAAAAGTGATAATATTCTACCTGCAATGTAAATTTACACAGACCTCGGGTAAGCTTGGGTAACACCTTGTATAATCAAGTCAGGATTCAGCCCTCCCATCAAATCCGTGCTTGTGAGTAACAGCATTACACAGCTGTTTATCAGCAGACTGTTTATAGTGTAAATCTGTAGAGGAACATTCACCTGTTTGTGGGGACCCCTGAGTATGTGAGCCTTGGCCCCTTCACATGCTGTTCTCATGGCTTCTAGAGACGGTGATCCCAGGAGGTCTGTGATCAGATCCAGCTTCAAAAACACAGAGACACACGGACTCAGCAACACTAATGCATCCCAATGCATTCACACACTGTATATATGACACTGTTGCAAATCTGTCAAGTTCTTTCTCACCATTTAGAAATAGCCCGGCAGACTGAATTTTTCATTTTAACTAATGCCTCCTCGTCTACAACATGCATTATGTTTTGTTACTTTTGGCTGGACAAAAGTCATGCATGCCACGTTTGTTTCACAATATGCCTGCTGAGAGTCCAAAGCCTTGAAGCTTTGCAGTGGCAGAAATATAAATAGGAAACCCCCCCCCCCCCCAAAAGCCTGACTCATTCCTTTAAAACAAGGTGGAAGAACAGGTTTAAGTTACAGGGAATGACCAGTTTAACACAATGAAAAGATTTGCTAGAAGCAGTTTTACGACCCTAAGTAAGATGGTGAGATCTGATGTGATGTGTAAGATACTGAACCCGCTACCTGCTGAACAGGGCTTTGGGCCTGAAAGAGTATTCTCCTCCCCAGCAGCTCTGCGAAGATGCAGCCAACAGACCAGATATCAATGGCGTTGGAGTAATGCCGGCTTCCCATGAGGATCTCCGGAGCCCTGTAATACTGAGTGACGACTTCCTGAGTCATGTGACGTGACTCATCAAGCTCTTCTACTCTGGCCAGGCCAAAGTCACAAATCTAAAAAAAATAATAATAAATGAGAAAGTTAACTAAATAAAATTATGAATTCAGCATAAGCAGCCGCCATTCACTGATTGCATTTCATTTACGGATTCATCTGCAAATCAACTATCAGCAAGACTCGCTGGTTTATGCATATTTCACGAATAAGCAGCAAAAGCAATAGAATACATGCATTTATTAAGACAGCAATCTAGTGCGTCATCTTGGAGAAATGATTTAACAGCTGTGAGATTTTTGCTGAAAATAAAACTCCCACTGTGAAGCAGTTTAATGCATTACAGTTTTTACTGTGCGCTTAACAAAACACACCTGGGTGCGGAGGCAAGCTTAGCACAGGAAAACCTGGAATGGATTAAACTGTTATGCATCAGGGGTCTTGTTTTCTTATCTACACATGGGGACAGCAGAACAGCACATCACTTGTAAAGCCTGTACTGGGCAAAGAGCAGGTGACACATTCTGGTAGAATACAAACTGGAACAGGAATGGAAATAAGATTCCCATTACACAGCAGTTTGATGCTTTTACTGTGAGTTTAATAAGACACGCCTGAGCTTCTCACTGATACACTGGGGCTAATTCAGCTCATAATAGAACCTGGAATGGGTGAAACTGCTGTGCGATAAGAGTCTTGCTATTTCCTTCCCGGTGGAAGACAGGACGCAATGGAGCACAGGTGATAAAAGCCTGCCCCCAAATGTATGCCTTTGAGAAAAACATGTGGTGCATGACTGAGAATGTCAGGCTGTGTTGCCCATGCAGCAACATACTTAACCAAACAAACTAATTACACATAAGGGATCATGCTAGCCACTAAATTATGGTGCTAGTTTTTTTTGCTTTGTTTAATGCATTTCACCTCAGAGAGGAGGTGGGGGGCGGGGGGGGGGGGTATGCTGTTGCTTTTTGTCAGCTTCCTAGGAGATTTGTCCTGACAGAGTATTCATGTCAGAGGCCTGTCAGCTAGAGCTGAATCAGTGACTCAAGGCTCTGCTTAATCCCTTCTAAATTGTAATAGCAGCGATGGAGAGACATTAGGAGGTACATTTTGTATTACTAATGACAGTCACTGATGAAATCAAGGTTTTAATTAAGCAACCTGTTCCCTCTTGCTACAAGGACATATTACTCTGTGGAAGACAATACTAGTGGGCTACACTCCTGTATATGCAAGTGGCTAACATGGGCTTGGATTCAATTTAATTTACAGCACTGCTATAGCCATTTTATTAAACGAGACTGTTTATTTAAACGTCACGAGGCAAAACCACGGCATATTTAAATGCTATTAAATTGTTTTATTTAAAAAGACAAAAAAAAATAAAAAAATATAAGATTAAGTGAACGACATCTAGTTTAATTTTAGATGCTTTAAGCCACTGTGAGAGGAAATGATCAATATTAGTACATTTACCTGTTTATACACTAAAACTCAAAGTAAACTAAATTAAATTAGGTGCTGGTCATGTTTTCCATCAGCCCGAAGTCATAACGTTTCCCAGCACGAATAGCAACACCCATCATGCAGTCGCGCACGATCACAAAAACAAACTGTACTCACAGTGCAAGCCCTGTTCACTAGGCATCCAGATTCAGATTTATTTTAATGCAAGACAGAAATATGACAATGAGACTGAACACAGACCCTCCCACCCAGCCTGGCGGTAATCCAGGTGCTCAGCCAAATGAGCTAATGGATTAAAAGCCAGCAGGCTGGCTTGTGCTACAGCTTTGAAGCAAAATATAAATTCAGATTTAGGTGGTGTGAAAGCTGGCCCAGTACCCATGGTCTTTCAGCATGCTGAGTATTATTTAACAGATCATTCAATAATGGATGCAGAATTAACCGTGTGGTTGAAAGTGATGATTTGCAACACAAGCTTAAAGAAGCTAGATGTTTACTGTATATTGACAGCAAAGTAAAATAAAACAGCAAAGTGAAATAAAGCTCTTTTTAGGCAGAACCGATGCAAATGGTTTTGTGCAAACCGTTCTGCACATTGCATAGGTTTTTTTTTTTTTTTTGACCTTCTGTTGGTTAAAGTCCCATTTGAAAAACAATAAAAGCATAAAAGCCCAAGAGGAAAGCCTATTCTATGTCCGTGATTCAGTATATACACAACAAGTGTACTTGATAGTTGCAACATGAGACAGTACAAGTATCTTATTCATACTATACACAACACTACTTGATAGTTGTTGAGAACAGTACAAGTAAATGCTGAATAACCAACCTTGAGGACACAGTTGCTGTTAACAAGGAGGTTTCCTGGTTTTATGTCTCTATGCAAAATGCCAGCCGAGTGAAGATACTTCAGTCCTAAAGATCCAAACACAAAACATTAAGATCAACCTGGTTCATGTCAGGACTTGGACGTAAAATACAGTACAGCCTGTAGGTAAGGTGACCTGAACTAACCCCTCCCTCCCAACACAAATAAACCTTGAATCAGGCTGTGGAGCACAAAGTGATCCCGGAAAGACTGTTCACAGAAGTTCGTGATTCCTTTTTTTTTTTTCTTTTATCTGTCAGAATTGCAAGTACAGACTCCCTTGTCTTATGGCAAAACAAAAAAACCCAATGTTCTACAGACCTCCGTTTTAGTATTGGTGCGACAGGTCTGCAGATTATGGGAGGCAGTCTCCAGTTTAAACACTGTTATTAATTACTGGTTGCCACAGGGGACACTGTAGTGGAATGGCTCATAGCCTGGGGGCACACACACAGTCACTGTGTTAGCTCAACCATTAAGGACTATCCTTGTGCATTACTGTCCAACAACACTGACAACCCAGAGCCATTCTGCTAGAGTGGGTCCTGAACGGCACTCATAAAACTCTTCGGAAAATGTTTTGAATGAACTATCGATACAGTGGAGTATGAGAATCCTATGATAGAGTCAGGTTGAGAACAATGCCAAAGGATTGGTGGAACAGAACATAGGCAAAGAACTTGATATGGGTTCAAAAATGGACAACTGAAAGGATTTACTTACCTCTTAAAATCTGATAGAGAAAAACTTTGACATGGTCAGAACTCAGAGGCTGAGGGGACACAATGATCTTATGAAGGTCGCTCTGCATCAGCTCTGTGACGACATAGCTGAGGAGAGAAGCGAGTCAAGGAAAAGAACAGACATGCACACACGCACACGCATGCACACATGCACACACACGCACACACCTCTGCACTGAAACCATGTCTGTGAGCCCAGGACAAAGAAGAGCACTCCTCTTCTGTTATTAAAGCTGACAGCTTAACAGGGTGAACTGCAGCTGTGTGTGCCCGGCCAGGTACAGCACAACAGAGCGCACCACTCAGGACAATTTTTTTTTTAATCCAAGCTTAACTTACAAAAGATACAGAAAAAAGATTTCCATGAATAAAAAAAAAACCTGTACAGAAGCTATCCATTGCCAACAATGAAAAAAAAAAAAAAATCTAAAATCTCCCTAGTCTAGTGTCGTGAAGAAGCAGACATCAGTGAAGACGCTTTTAAACTGCAATTATGTTTCAGTCAACCGGCTACAGTTCCTGCCTTGACAAAGGGTGCCTATTAAGAGAACTGGCACGGTATCCAGATGACAAACTGTGCTGCCACATATCAACAGCAAGGGGAGTTCCTGAAATAGCTGAGTATTAAAGCCCAACAAATTGTATATTCAATTCTGTTTACAAAAGCAAGCCTCGCTTTACTGTACACAGGGAAATTCTCACACCAAGATCTTACAAAACAGCATACACAGTAAATGTCTGTCCAAGTCGTATATGTTCTATCCACTGCCACCATGGGATAGATTCTTAAAGCTATTTACTCTAAATCAGTCATCAGGACAAAAAATACAGAAAAACTTAACTGGGTACGTTTGTATGCTTGATTTGGAGTAACTGGCTTTTGAGAAATCTGACCCTGCCACCTTTTACCGTTGCCCGAGTGATGTGGGAAGGACACACCAGCACAGCAGGTCAGTGTCCCCCAGGCTTGCGTCATTCCAAAGGGTCAGGTTTAACCACCTAAAAATTGATCTGGAAATCCTGAGAATATGATCTGTGTATAACACTGCTGTACCTACAGCGACTGTTAAATAAGAGTTGTTAGTGACACATACAGTCGGACACATATGGTAAGCTTGCAACTCTTGAAAAGGCAGTACCCCTTTATTCTAAACTAACTTAAATAATTAAATATAGCCATGCCATCTATGATACCATTATTTAATTAATTTCAGATACAATGACCAATGCTACTTCTACTGCAGTAAAACAATGCAATTGTAAGACTGAGGCAACTAAGGGCCTTTTACAGCAGTTTGAGCTGAGCTACAGTATAGTATTCAAAGATTCTAAAATAAACACTAACATTGTTATTCAGTGTGATGGGCATGTCGTAGGTGCTGATGTATGAAAGGTAGGAACGGGCACAGTTAGAGTAGGTGTGAGCATTTCAGAATATGGCTACATCTGCAAATGAAAAAGCTTAAGAAAAGACAATCTTTTGTATTGGGAGATTTGATGTTTAAGTAGGTGGTGGGTGTATTTCATTTCAGAATTCCCCATGCTTTTGTTCACTGACACATTGCTATGCACTTAGAAAAATCCCCCGCTTGGGGATTTAGTGGAATTGGCCTACATCCATACTTCCGTATGCATTTATGTCACTAAACAGTTTTGCATATATCTAGATAAATGTTTGAAATGAGATAAGCTAAGGGCACTCTTTAGCACAAAGGGAGCTGTCTGACAGTCCTACCTTTTTACAATTATCTAGAGAACTGTTTATCCAGCTGTAATGGAATTCTGTATTCACAGGTCATTTATTTATTTTGAGAGATAAAGGCATCATATTTGTACTGATTATATACAATTATTAATCTAACAGTACATTTTGACACTTTAGTTGAGCTTTTTCTTTCATTAGCTTTTTGAAGCATTTATTATATAGTTTAAACAATGTACTTTATATTTTGTAGGTCTGATCTATTTTGCCTTAATTGGCAGAACATGTAATAATTTATTAACTAGTTATTGTAGGCTGGACAGTAACACAAAATTTAGTTGATAAACTAAAGGTCGGGAGGGCGGCTCCTACACATTTTGTCATCTTAGTGTAACCTATAAAAATCATATACAGCTATGTAACTCACCCCTCTCTTATGTGTGATTCATTCACATTTCATCATGGAAGTAATCGACTGCTTTTTGGGTGGTGGTCTCTCTCCCGAGCTGTGGTGTCCTTCTCAAGCTTCTTCTAGCCTTCAGCTGCACTCTGCGGTGGTCCCAACCC